>NW_004444175.1:2796342-2804447 GCF_000243295.1 Trichechus manatus latirostris
GAAGGATGTAGAGCATAATTCTAACTCACAAAAAAAAAAAAAAGACCAGATTTACTGGCCTAAAGGAGACTGGAGAAACCTCGAGAGTATGGACCCCAGACACCCTGTTAGCTCAGTGGTGAAGTTACCTCCGAGATTCACTGTTCAGCCCGGGAGCGGACAGCCCCGTAAAACCAAATGAGACTAACGAGGTACAGGAGTCCAGTGACTAGGGCCAGAAGGCAGAAGGGGACGAGGAAGCTGGTGATAGGGAACCCAAGGCTGAGTAAGGATGTTGTTGATGTGTTGTGAGATTGTTAACCATTGTCATATGCAACATTTGTAGTAACTGTTAAATGAGAAACTATTTTGTCCTGTAAGCCTTCATCTTAAGTGAGAATAACAGCACAATTGGAAGAACGTTGTCAATGTCAGTTAACTGTGCATGTAGAAATTTTTGGAATAGTGTGTCTTTGGCTATGTGTATTTTCACCAAAAAAAAAAGGTTGAGAAGTTAAAAGGTTGACATGTTGTGGGGTTGTTAACCAATGTGATAAAACAACATGTTTACTACTGTTTCATGAGTAACTATTTGTTTTGTAAGCCTTCACCTGAAGTACAATAAAAAAAAAGATCATCACAAAATATGCATGTATTGTTATCACACATGATAGTTAATATGACACAAATTATTTTTCATTTTTTTGTATTTTGTGACATTTAGTATGACTACACAGACATGTTTCCATATGTGCTCTATTTTGTGAAGCAAAACATTTTTTATTTTTACACTGGATATTTACATAAGAAATAAATTAGATGCAGCTTGAAATAAATAGGATAAACTCTAGATTTCAATTCAAACTGACTTGATTTTGAAATCTTGTTCCACTACTTAATAGTAATTCTGTTACCTTGTACAACATTTCTAATTCTCTCTGGGGCCAGCTTACTTTTCTGTTATACAGGATTATTAATGACTCCATCTGAATATACATACTGTAAAAATACTTGGTTCAGGTTGGCCTCTCAATAAATGATGATGTTATACTTAGGTGCTTTTGAGTCAGTTCCAACTCATAGCAGCCTTACATGCAACAGAACGAAATACTGCCCGGTCCTGTGCCATCCTCACAATCCTTGCTATGTTTGAATCCATTGTTTCAGCCATTGTGCCAATCCAACTCCTTGAGGGTCTTCCTGTTTTTCATTGACCCTTTATCTTACCAAGCATGATGTCCTTCTCCAGGGACTGGTATCTCCTGATAACATGTCCAAAGTACACGAGACAAAGTCTCGACATCCTCGCTTCCACGGAGCACACTGGCTGTACTTTTTCAAAGACAAACTTGTTTGTTCTTCTGACAGTCTATGGTATATTCAATATTATTCACAAACACCATAATTCAAAAGCATCAATTCTTCTTTGGTCTTCTTTATTTATAGGCCAACTTTCACATGCAGATGAGGCGATTGAAAATATCATGGCTTGAATCAGGTACATCTTAGTCCTTAAGGTGACATCTTTGCTTTTTAACACTTGAAAGAGAGAGGTCTTTTGCAGCAGATTGGCCCAGTGCAATGCGTCCTTTGATTTCTTGACTGCTGCTTCCATGGACATTGACTGTGGATCCAAGTAAAAAGAAATCCTTGACAACTTCAATCTTTTCTGCATTTATCATGACGTTGCTTATTGGTCCAGTTGTGAGGACTTTTGTTTTCTTTATGTTGATGTGTAATCCATACTGAAGGCTGTGGTCTTTGATCTTCATCAGTAACTGCTTCAAGTCCTCTTCACTTTCAGCAAGCAAGGTTGTGTCATCTGCATATTGCAGGTTGTTAATGAGTCTCCCTCCAATCCTGATGCCATGTTCTTCTTCCTATAGTCCATCTTCTCAGATTCTTTGCTCAGCATACAGGTTGAATAAGTACGGGGAAAGGATACAAACCTGACACACACCTTTCCTGACTTTAAACTGCGCAGTATCCCCTTGTTCTTTTCCAATTACTACCTCTTGGTCTATATACAGGTTCCTCATGAGCACAATTAAGTGTTCTGGAATTCCCATTTTTCACAGTTATCCATAATTTGTTATGACCCACACAGTCGAATGCCTTTGCATAGTTAATAAAACACAGGTAAACATCTTTCTGGAATTCTCTGCTTTCAGCCAAGACCCATCTGACATCAGCAATGATATCCCTTGTTTCACATCCTCTTCTGAATAGGAGTTGAGTTTCTGGCAATTCCCTGCTGATGTACCTTTGCAAACGTTTTTGAATTACCTTCAGCAAAATTTATGATATTCTTTGATAATTTCCACATTCTATTGGATCACCTTTCTTTGGAATGGGCACAAATACTGATCTCTTCCAGTCGGTTGGCTAGGTAGCTATCTTCCAAATTTCATGACATAGACGAGTGAGCACCTCCAGTGCTGCATCCATCTGTTGAAACATCTCAATTAATATTCTGTCAATTCCTAGAGCCTTGTTTTTCTTCAACTCCTTCAATGCATCTTGGACTTCTACTTTCAATACCATCATTTCTTGATCATACGATCCTTCCTGAAATGGTTGAATATTGACCAATCTTTTTGGTACAGTGCCTCTGTGTATTCCTTCCATCTTCTTTTGATGCTTCCTATAGTGTTCAATATTTTGCCCATACAAATCTTTCAAAATTGCAACTTGAGGCTCAAATTTTTGCTTCAGTTCTTTCAGCTTGAGAAATGCCGAGCATGTTCTTTCCTTTTCGTTTTCTAACCCAGGTCTTTGCACATTTTGTTATAATTCTATACTTTGTCTTCCTAATCTGCCCTTTGAAATCTTCTGGTCAGCTCTTTTACTTCATCATTTCTTCTATTCACTTTAGCTACTCTATGTTCACGAGCAAGTTTCTAAGTCTGTTCTGACATCCATTTTGGTCTTTTCTTTCTTTCCTGTCTTTTTAACGATCTCTTGTTTTCTTCATGTATGATGTCCTTGATGTCATCCCACAAGTCGTCTGGTCTTCTGTCATTAATGTTCCATGTGTAAAATCTGTTCTTGAGATGATCTCCAAATTCAGGTGCGATATACTCAAGGTCGTGTTTTGGTTCTCGTGGACTTATTTTAATTTTTATTAACTGAGATAGAAGATAGGCTCAGGCAGGACTGGACTCTCTCCTAGAATGCTGGAAAAATTCCTCTTACATATTCTGCTTATCTCGTCGTGAAAGTGGTGGCTGCACCATGTCTGAGATAGTGATCCTCTGTTAGAAGCATGGTGATGGGAAAGGCAGTATTCAGGGGCAATGTCATGGAAGGTAGTTTTTCAAGACACTGTTAATTTGCCTCAAATTTAGATCTTTGCAGGTAAAATCTTAGCTGCTCCCAAATAACTCCTGAAGAGCAGTATAAATGTCAGAATTGTGTTCATTATCTTCATTCAGCAAATAGTCATTGAGTTGCTACTATTTTCCTGACCTTGTTGTAGATGAGAGTGATTGAAACATACTGAGACTTGTGGAGAGGTGGACTTTGGAATGATAGTATATAAATTGGAAGAATGGGCTGGTAATTACATATTTCAGTTAATGTCCCTGCTCAGCATGGAATTGCTTTCTGCTGTCATAGCAAAAGATGTTAGAAGTTTGGGTTTTACTGACGTTAATGACTCCTCTAACCTAACCATAATAAATTTTTCCCCTTGGGAATATTCCCCTGGGGAATTTTAAAATTTCTGCTTGCTATTTATATAATCTATTTTCTTACAAGAAAAGTATATTTTTTTAAATGAGCCTGGTTGTTATTTCCTTCATACGACCTTTGGTAAAATTATCAATACCTATACTAAAGATACAAAATATCTACCAATATCAAAACTATAGAAATCTAAGTCCTGAGAAAGATTTGAAGATAAATAGTACATGAAGATGGGCTTTAATTGACTGGAGAATCATTTGAGTAATGATAGTTTCCTTAGATGGAACAGATTGAGGGTAACCTTTTTCAACTTTCCAGTTGTTGGGGATAATTATAATTAATATAGATTATGAGTTCAGTCAGATTGTCAAAGACCATGAAATGTCTCATGAGAAACAGTGAATGTTCAAGGTAATATTAACCAGTAGGGGGAGAAGGCTGGGAAACAGCTTTCACGATGTGTATAATCTGGCACAGTCTGCTTTGGAATGTTAACAATAATTTTTAATTGTGTGTAATAAGTGAAAATTATTTTAGATTATATTCTATTAAATGTTTCAGTATCAAGCTCATATAATACATAGTCAACTTTTCTTGGTTTTTTACTTAATAAGTGTCACATGCTGTTTAATTAACTCTAAATTCATTTTTAAAAGGCATAACTTGTCAACAAATACATTTTCAAATAACACACTTGATGTTTGGTTTGGAGACCGAACATGTATTAAATATCGACTGGAACATAAAACTATATTTTATAGTATTAAAATAGACAAAAAGAGCAATAATCCCCTAAAATAGTCTGCTGGTTTATTTGTACAATTTGTTGTTTGTTTCTGAATGAAGACTATACACATACTGCAAGAGTAGATAAATCTTTTTTACCAATAAAGAAAAAGACAATAAATTTTCTCATTATTTTTCACATTCTAGATACTTCTTATGAATAATCTGAATATAATATTTTATCTGTTTTATAGATAAGAACTCAACTATATGGATTGACACAGTGGCTGCGACAATGTGGTCAAACATCGCAACGATCCTGAGGATGGTGCAGGACAGGGCAGTGTTTCGTTCTGTTGTACATAGGTCTCTATGAGTCGGAACTGACTCGACGGAACCTAACAACATAGTTAAGAAAACTGAAGTTTAGTGATATTTCCCACTACAAAAGATCAAGTATGAAATTAGCATTTGTGATGAATCCAAAAATGTGTGCGTGCATGTCTTTTATAAAAAAGATTTGACAGATGTTTTCTGCCTTCCTTCCTTCCTTCTTTTCTGCCTTCCTTCCTTTTTTCTTTCCTTCTCTCCCTCCCTGCTTCTCTCCTTATTTTCTCTCTTTTTTGAGCAATTAGTTTAAATTTGTGTGACTTTTAATTTACTTGCACTAGTTTCCTTTCTTTCACAAAATTATATGCAGTATCCACTTTGGATTTTCAGTGATTGTTACTCTGAATTGGCTTGTGGTCAACAATAACAATGTGATTTTATTTAAAGAAAGCAATACCAGAAGATAGATACAAATAGTGGCCTTTTGACTTCTTCTTATAAACTTTATTATCATGGCTCTATGACCTAAGAGCATTTTTATTAGGATTTCCCCTTGTTCTTCTCATTACTGCCTGCTTTTAATTATTCTCCTTTTCCCCAGACACCTCCTACACCCTCCCCTGGGGCTTGAAAAACCCTTCTTTCATTTAGTTTTACAGTTGTAAAATGTCCAAATGCATTTTGTTTCTTTTAGTCATAATGAGCTAACGTTAACTTAGAGATAGTAAATGTTCACTGGGTGATCCTCAAAAAGGGATGTTTACAGGGAAAAATAAACAATTGTGTGTGTATTTAATAAATGAATCAAAAGAAAAGATACCTGTAAACTTCAACACTCTAATCCAATCCAATCCAGTTGCCATTGAGTCAGTTCTGACTCATGGCAACCCCACGTGTGTCAGAGCAGAACTGTGCTCAGTAGTTTTCAATGGCTGTGACCTTTCGGAAGTCAATCATCAGGTCGTCCTTCTGAGGTGCCCCTGGATGGACTCAAACCACCATCCTATGGATGGTAGCTGAGCGCTTAACCATTTGTGTCACCCAGGGAATAAATTACTATGTAAAAGAAATAACAGAAGCTAGTAGGGTTGTAAGAAGTCCTGGTGGCACAGTGGTTAAGCATTCAGCTCCGCGACTAACCAAAAGGTTAATGGTTCAAGCACACCCAGCGGCTCCGCTACAGAAAGATCTAATGATCTGCTCCTGCAAAGATTACTGCCTAAGAAACCCTATGGAGCAGTTCTACTCTGTCATATGGGGTCACTAGGAGTCAGAATCTACTCCATGGCACCTAACAACAACAGTAGGGTTGTAACAGTTTGAGACATTTGTAAAATTCTAGGAGTTGAAGAGATATACCTTTCATATATCATCTTTGTATCTGTTTTCTGGTATTGCAGTGATTACTGGTGGCTTGTAATCATGAATGCTATTTTGGAATAATTTTTGACACAGTTTCACTTTTTTGTTATTAGGAACAATTTGGGCATTTTTAGTGTAGCTTTTCAGCTGCCATATATCTGTGATAGTTTTTCTGACATCCAGCATTGCCTAAAGTCTTTGAGAATGCTTTTGATATTAATTTTTATAGTGCATATACTAAAAATATGCTAAATGCTTCCAATGATCCAAACCTAAAATCACATTTTGCAACCAGATGATCCTTATAAATTTGTTTCCAAGAAGATCATAATCCAGTATTGAAAAACACGTATTTTAATATCAGATGTTTTCTTAGCTAGCGTCTGTTTTGTAAGGTTCATAATTCACTAAAATGTCATGTTTCAAAGTACAGAGTATTTTAAATAATTAGGAGTGAGTAAGCCAATTTGGAAGTATAACAAATTCTCGCTCTGTGAATGTTAGGAATTCATTGATAGAAAGAGCAGAGAGAGGGTCTGGGATAGAATCTGCTCTGACATAATAGGTAAGAGAAAATAATTTCAACAGAAGGAGCCAAATGAGATATATGGTTATGCATAAATCAATACACAGCTGTGTAGCAGGCATTTCATGCTGAATTTATCAGACTGTTGGTTTAAAAAAAATTTAGAAAGAAGGGGAGGGGTTGTGGAAGAATCAAGAGTAGGTAAAAATCCCATTATAATGAATTCCATGAGACAGCTAAATTGTTTTGTAGTGATGTGGTACATCACTGGAAATAGTTCCATTCTGCAGGAGATGAGAAAGAATTTAAGAATAGCTCACCCAGAGTAAGGAAAAAAGAAAAAACAAAAAAATGTAGTGCTTTAAATGCAGATTAAAAATGGAGTGGCGAGTACTATGCTGATATTATATCTCCAAACATTTCTTCCAATCTCAGTAATTTGTTTTGTTATTCGGTTCGGAAAATGTGTAGATTTTAGAGGGTATGGTGTTCACACACTTGAAGAAGGGAGTTGTGTGAGACACCTAACCAAGTATCTTTGATATATTAAATTCACAAAATATGTTTAATGTATAAATGAAACTTGAAAGATAATTGCTGCCTGAGCCAGGGCTATGGTGACAATCGGAATAGCTCCACAATGGCCTGACTCAGCTTTTTTTATGCGTTATGAATTGAATTGTATCCCCCAAAATATGTGTTGTAATCTTAACATCTATACCTATGAAATTTCTCTGGGTGGTACAAATGGTTTTCACTCAACTACTAACCTTAAGGTTGGTGGTTCAAACTCAGCCAGCATCCCCTCAGAAGAAAGGGCTGGCATTCTGCTTCCATAAAGATTATATCCAAGAAAATCCTATGGAACAGTTCTACTCCATAATAAGTGAGGTCACCATGAGTTGGAAATTCAAGCAGGGTTACGAAGAATACTTGGAACGAGAGATATCATTGCTGATGTCAGATGGATCTTGGTTGAAAGCAGAGAATACTAGAAAGATGTTAGCTTGTGTTTTATTGGCTACAAAAAGGCATTCAACTGTGTGAATAGTAACAAATTATGGATAACATTGTGAAGAGTGGGAATTCCAGAACACTTAACTGTGCTCATGAGGAACCTCTAGATAGACTAACAGGAAGTAGTTCAAACAGAACAAGGGGATAACACATGGTTTAAAATCAGAAAAGCTGTGTGTCAGGGTTGTATCCTTTTCACCATACTTATTGAGTCTGTATGCTGAGCAAATAATCCAAGAAGCCGGACTAGATGAAGAGGAATGCAGCATCAGGATTGGAGGGAGATTCATTAACAACCTGTGATGTGGATGACACAACCTTGCTTGCTGAAAGTGAAGAGGACTTGAAGCACTTACTGATGAAGATCAAAGACTACAGCTTTCAGTATGGATTACACCTCAACATAAAGAAAACAAAAATCCTCACTACTGGTCCAATAAGCAACATCATGATAAATGGAGAAAATATTGACTTGTCA
>NW_004444175.1:2804547-2812177 GCF_000243295.1 Trichechus manatus latirostris
AGACTTGCCTCTTTAAAGCGTTAAAAAGCAAAGATGTCACTTTGAGGAGTAAGGTATGCCTGACTCAAGGCATGGTATTTTCAATTGCCTCATATGCATGTGAAAGCTGGACAACTAACAAGGAAGACAGAAACAGAATTGATACACTTAAATTATGGTGTTGGTGAAGAATATTGGATATACCATGGACGGCCAGAAGAATGAACAAGTCTGTCTTGAAGCACAGTCAGAATGCTCCATAGGAGTGAAGATTGTGACTTCATCTTAGCCACTTTTTATGTTATCAGGAAGGACCAGTCCCTGGAGAAGGACATCATGAGTCGTAAAGTAGAGTCAGTGAAACAGAGAAAGACCCTTGACAAGATGGATTGACACAGTGGTTGCAACAACGAGCTCAAACATAGCAATGATTGTAAGGATGGCTCAGGATTGGGCAGTGTTAGTTCTGTTGTACATTGGGTCATCATGAGTCAGAACTGACTCGATGGCACCTAACAACAGCAAACTAAGACAATATGCCTTCCTCGACCTTTTTTGTAGATAGAGTGCTCCGAGGGATGAAATCATTTTCTCTTCTCCTCGTGCTCTTTGTTACTCTTCACCAAACTGGAGAATCAAAGTGGCTGGATCTTTGAATTTACTCAGGAGGTTTTCAAGTAGTATAAGTGGCTGCCAGTGTGAATCCACCAAACCTGTGAAGCACACTTCTTCTTTTGTAGAAGATGCAAACTTTAATCATACAAATTGTTTCTGAAACCATGTTGGAACATTATGGTAGCAAGAAAAACTAAAATACCTTTGCACAGGCAATTTCTTCAACTCTATACATTGATGTTATGTACAATGAATCTTAATAGCTACAGCTCCTCAACTATATTCATTCTACACTAAAGAATAATTAGCCTTTTATTTCCTGACTGCACTGATAAAATAAGAGACCATTGCCCTTTCAAATTTTTCATCACAAACACTCACTATGTGATCCCTTAAACAAATGGAGTTTTGAGGTCAGAATGGTCATTATAGGTTATTTTACAGATGATGCAAAAGAAGATAAGCCTGATTAGTGTCTGAGCAGGTACTAGATCTCAGGTGTCCTGATTGCCTGTATGTACTTTCTTCTCTCTGTAGTGTCTCTACTTCACAGGTCCCAAAAGACAAGATTCTAACCCTCTCCTGCCCTGGGATCACAGGGATTTCCTTTCAATCAATATTACTTATGCATTGCTAAGTGCAAGGATCTGGCTAGCTACTTTAGAGCCACAATTCTCAAGATAGTTTGATCTTCAGGAATACTTGAGGAGTTGTGTAGAAATAAAAATTCTCTGTCCTCACATCAGACCCACTAAAACAAATCTATGAGTGAAAGTCCTAGGACTTTATAGTTTAAAAATGTCTCTCCCATGGTGGGATTAATGAAGAGACAGATTGGGTACTGTTGCTTAGGAAATACATACACGCAGAGTGTAATCCATTACTCTTTGGGAGTGTACTTTGATATTCTCCCACAACTATTTTCTCTTCTTGTCTCCTCATCTCAGTGACAACTGCCTCCTACTGAGGTGCTCAGTTCAAAAAGCCCACTGTCATCTTGGATTTCTCCTGTTCCCTCATTGGCTCCATGAGTATACTCTACCTCCACTGCTTTTAGGATTTCCTGTCCCCCATCTATTCTCCAGAAATACAGCCAGAGTGATGCATTTCCCAAATGCATGTGTTTTTGCCCTCCTCGTATGTAAACCCTTTGATAGCCTGTATCAGTGTTTCTAAAGTGTGCTACTGGTAATTATGTAATAGGCGTAATATTAAAAAAAAAAAAATTGCCCAAAGAAAAATGAGTTTTGGAAATATTTAGTTAATCAGTTAAGGGCTTTAAATCTTCAAATGTTTCTGTTTAGAGAAGGGATTTGACTTTCATATGTATTTTGAAACTTCAAGAAGGTGGGGATATAATGTAGGCACTGTGGTTTTTTGTTTGTTTTCCGGACAGTTTCAACTACAGATCTCTTTATTCTACAGAGCGTCCTGAGAGACTAATGTTCAGGGAACACACCCTGATGGACTGCCTTTTGACAAAGATCATCTCTAGATGTCTTAAAACATTTCATTCTCACCTTTTCTGCTTTCTCTTTTGAAATGAAAGCACAAAGCTATCCATTGCTTTCTCCCTCCTCTCCTTGCTGCTCTCATTACTGAATGGAGATAGAAAGGCTTTCTGGAAACATTTCTGCTCTTATTCTGCAGAACTGTCTCCACAAATGAGAGATGGTTTCCCACAACCTGGAAGAGGCAGTTCGAAAAGTCTCTAGACACAGGCCTGGAGATGATCTAAGTATGTTGCACTAAGGATGATGTAAAGGAAACAGGTGGTGCCTCACAGAATCGCTGCAATAGTGTTTCTCCTTAGCCCGTGGCCATTTTGGCAAATGTATAGGGACCTGCTCTAAGGGACCATTTTGCATATTACTTTGTTTCATGGATTTAGCAGACCAGAAATGCTACATGTTTTCTCTTGCCTTGTCTCCTGCTCTTGAGAGACTATAATTTTTAGAACTCAATGCCCTGAAAATGCTATAAATATTCTGATAGAAGTCTTAATATTCTATACACATGTGGGCTCAGAGCTCTACAATAGCCAATACAGCTGAGCAGGTTTTAACTTTATAAGAACCAAAGTCTCCATTAAATTAAAAAAAAAAGACGTATGTGTTTGATTCTCTGTGGACAAAACAATCAGAAGATAAAACCAAATTGAATTTTCTCATCAGCTTGTTGATTTCATGTAATGTTGTTAACTGCCATCCTGTCAACCCCTGACTCATGGCAACCCCATCCACAAAGGAATGAAATGCAGCTGATAGGAGAGTTGTGATCCATAAGGTCTTCACTGGCTGATTTTTGGAAGTAGATCGCCAAGCCTTTTTTCCTAGTCTATCTCAGTCTGGAAGCTCCTGTTCAACAGCATAGCAACATGAAAGCCTCCACTGATAGACTGTGCATAAGATGCCTTGGTCGGGAATCAAAACAGGTCTTCTCCATGGAAGGCAAGAATTCCACCACTGAGCCACCACTGCTTCCTGCTGTTATGTAGATAGTACTTAGAATTTTTAGGGATTGATAAGTCAAGTGAATGAAGTCAACTATAACACTGAAATCTTATTTAAGCATCCCTTAAATCCATTTCAGTAATTCCACATCAAAACTTTTAAGTTAAATGTAACTTTAACCCATTGCCTTTGAGTTGATTCCAACTCATAGAGACCCTATAGGACAGAGTAGAACTGCCCCCCAGGGTTCCCAAGGAGAGGCTAGTGGATTTGAACTGCTGACCTTTTGGTTAGCAACCAAAATCTTAACCACTGCACCACCAAGGCTCCAAACTTTAGTAATCCTTTATTGTTTCCTAGGTACCCTAGGTGAAAATATGTGGTTTTCATAAGGTAGAATATTTTTTCTCCATTTCTTTATTGCATGATATTATTCTCAAAATGTCAGTGCTAAACATCTGAATATTTTGAAAAAGCTACAGGCTTTCTTTTTACTAGATGTCTTTTGAAATTTTGGCTTATTTTATGGCCTGGAAGGAGGAAAGATACAGACCATGGTATCGTTTGGATGTCATCTCAAAATTGGTCATCTTTCAAAGGAATATAGTACATGCAGCCACTCACTCACTGTTATGGATTGAATTGTGTCCCTCAAAAAAATATTTTGAAGTCCTACTCCTGTACCTGTTAATGTGAACTTGTTTGGAAATAGGGTCTTTGAAGATGTTATCAGTTAGGCTAACATGAGGTCATTCTTGAGTAGAGTGGGTCCCAATACTATAGGACTGGCGTCCTAATAAAAGTAGAGAAGAGACATGGAGACAGAGTCAGAGGGAAGAGTTATGTGACGACAGACTCTTACAGCAGCTGAGTGCCAAGGAACGCTGTGGGGTACTGGAAGCCAGCAGACTCAAGAAAGGATCTTCCCCTAGAGACTTCAGAGAGAGCATAGCCATGCTGATGCTTTGAACATGGACTTCTAGCTTCCAGAGCTGTGAGAAAATAATTTTTTATTCTTATAAGCCGTCCAGTTTGTGTTACTTGTATGACAGGTCTAGGAAAGTAATACACTCATTTTGTTGCTTATGGTGACAGCATATCATTCCTGTACCTGCAAGATCTCTCATAATCTCTGTGGTGAAGATGAATGAGATGTAGAAAAAAATCTATGCCAATAATTGAAAAATAATCTCCACTTATTTTTGGATAGTTTTTCCTTGGCTAAATGTTAATCCACCTAAAAACTGTCCAAATGATCAGGGAACATTGCATAAACTTATTTTCAAAAGTTTATTTATTACATTTCTGACATATGCTCAATATATATATACTTTTAATTAAACTTCTAGACATCTTTTCAGGTGAAGTATCTCTAAGTTTAAAGCAAGGGGTCCAATTGTTAATCTAAGGAAAATACAAAAATAGATTATTTTCTCTGTTTTTTCAGATTTTTGGACATTCTGTCATGAATTTTTTTTTTTTTTGCACAAATATTCTTGTTTATGTTTTATTATATACAAAAAGTTAAGAATTCCATATTAATCAAACTCATAGCGTGAGGCAAATTTAGAGATAAATCAAGGTGCATTAAGGTGCTCCATGTTTTATTGATAATACAAGAGTTCCAAATTAGAATGGAAAATTTTAAGCAGAGAGATAGAAAACATTATATTATAAAGAAGTGTTGATTAAACATGATAGCAAAAATCAAGATGATTTGATAGCAAAAATCAAGATGATTTTATACATTTTTTTAAAGAAATATGTATGAAAGTTTGAATGAAGTAAGAAAAAAAAAGATTGTCTTATCTGTCGCAAAGCAAGGTTTTATAAACTTGCTCTGACTCTATTCTCTACATACAGCACTGTTTGTACTAGCGTTATTTTCTGTTCTTTTTTTTTTGTGTGTATGTGTTTTGAATAACAAATTATCTCTTATAAAAGGAAGAGCAGTGTAGTAATAATGGAGACAATTTACTGTCACCTTGTAGATTATTTTTAAAATGGTCTTTTTTTCCCCTCATAGTTGACAGCAATTATTGCTAGAGGGAAGTTATTTCATAATATATAATTTTGGGGGGGTTCTAAATCACAAACCTGCATATTTAAAACAACCACACGTTCCCAAACAAAACCTAAACTCCAGTATTTCTTTGCATAATGTTCTAAATGCATAAGTTAAAACCTACTATCTTTAGAGCTGGAAGTTTAATTAAATTCAGCAAACACTTTTTTAGCCTATCATTTCTGTACCTGCAGCATCTCTCGTAATGTCTGCTGCATACTGGGCAGCCAATTGGCACTCAACTTTCTGATAACGAGTCAATGGGTGGAAGCATTTTGTAAGTTGAAATAAGTTATGTTTCACAAGTATGTAAACCCTACTTGCTGTCAAGGTTCTTCTGATTAGCAGGTGATTCAAAGAAATAAGGACAGAAAAGAAGCCTTTTGAGGGAGGAAGAACTGAATGTGGAAGAGCAAGGAGGTGAGAAAGCTTAGAGAGTGCCTAGGAACAGTGCATGACCCTGTTTACTTGGAGTTTAGTGCCTTGTTGGATGGTGTATTAGTTTCCTAGAGTTGCCATAACAATAATGCCACAAACTGTGTGGCTTATACATAAAAACAGAAGTTTACTGTCTCACATTTCTGGAGGCTGGAAGTCCAAATTCAGGGTGTTGAGAGGGGCATGCTCCCTTTGACGGCTCTTGGGGAAGATCCTCTAGTCTCTGCTGGCTTCTGGTATCCCCAAGTGTTTCTTGGCTTGTAGATGTATCTTCACATGGCTGTCCTTCTGCCTCTCTATGGGTCTCTTCTCCTCTTGTATGAGGACACTCTTCAGATTGGGTTGTTGTTGGTTGCCATAAAGTTGGCTCTGACTCATGGAGACCTTATGTATAAAAGAGTGGAGCATTGCCCAGTGCTGAGCCATCTTCATGATCACTGGTATGTTTGAGTGCATTGTTGCAGCTATTTGTCAGTCTATCTCATTGAGGAGTTTCCTCATTTTCACTGACCCTCTACTTTACCAACCATGATGTCCTTTTCTAGTGATTGATCTTTCTTGATGACATGTCCAAAGTCACCTACTCGAAGTCTAGCCATCCTAGCTTCTAAGGAACATTCTGATTGTATTTCTTCTAAGACTGATTTGTTCGTTGTTTTGGCAGTCCATGGAACAGTCAGTATTTTTCACCAATACAACTGTTTGAACACATCAATTCTTCTTCTTTTTTCATTATCTAACTTTCACATGCATATGAAGTGTTTGAAAAGACCATGGCTTAGGTCAGATACACCTTAGTCATCAAAGTGGCATCTTTGCTTTTTAAAACTTTAAAGAAATCTTTTGCAGCAGATTTGCCCCATGCAATACATCATTTAATTTCTTGACTGCTGCTTCCATGTACGTTGATTGTTGATTGAAGTAGAATTAAATCATTGACAAATTCAATCTCTTCTCCGTTCACCATGATGCTGTTTATTGGTCCAATTATAAGAATTTGTCTTTTCTGCATGTTCAAGTGTAACCCCTACTTGATGGCAATATAGCTTTTCACCTTCGTCAGTAAACGCTTCAAGTTGTTTTTATTTTTGGCAAGCAAGGTTGTGCGTCTGCATATCAGCTTGTTCATAAGTCCTCCTCCAATCCACATGCTCTGTTCTTCTTCATATATTCTGGCTTCTCAGATTATTTGTTCAGCAAACAGATTGAATAAGTAAGGTGAAAGGATACAACCCTGTTGAATGCCTTTCCAAGCTTCAGTGATGCAGTATTCCCTGCAGTTCTCTGTCAATGTACTGTTGCAGTCACTGCTAGCAACTGGAGCAGGACCCACTCGACTTTGGTATGACTTCGTATGAACTGATCACATCTTTATTTTATTATTTTTTTTAATCAAAAATTTTATTGTTGTAATTAAATGAAGTTTACATTTCAAGTTAGTCTCCCATACGGATTTTTTTTTTTAACATACATTGTTATAAGACCCCAACCGCCCACCTCATTCTGCAACAGCACACTCCTCCCCTCTGCTCCTGATTCCCCATGAACATTCAACCAGCTCCTAATGCTCTCTGCCTTCCCATCTCACCTCTGGACAGAAGCCGCTCCTTTGGTCTCTTGCATCTACTTGTCTAAGAGGCACATTCTTCGCAAGTATCACTTTATGTCCCACAGTGTAGTCCAATCCATATCTGAAGAGTTGGCCTTGGAAATTGTTTTAGTTCTGGGGTGATCTAGAGACCAGGGGCCATGCTTTTTGGGGTGCCTCCAGTCTTACTCAGACCATTAAGTTTGGTCTTACTAGAATTTGAGTTCTGCATCCCATCGTTCTGCTGTTCCATCAGGGACCTTCTGTTATGTTCCCTGTCAGGACATTCATTGGTGGTAGCCGGGCACCATCTAGTTCTTCTGGTCTCAGGCTGATGAAGTCTCTGGTTTATGTGGGCCAGTACTTTCCTTGTGTCTTTGGTGTTCTCCACTCTCCTTTACTCCAAGTGGTTGGGACCAATTGATGCATCTTAGATGGCCGCTTGCAAGCTTTTAAGACCCCAGACACCACTCACCAAAGTAGGATGCAGAA
>NW_004444175.1:2815844-2816998 GCF_000243295.1 Trichechus manatus latirostris
ATAGTGCCCTTCCTTATCCTTTGTGGTGGATTTTACTTTAAAGTCTATTTTGTCAGAGATTAATATTGCCACTCCTGCTCTTTTTTGAGTGTTGTTTGCATGATATAGTTTTTTCCATCCTTTGAGTTTTAGCCTATTTATGTCTTTAAGTCTAAGGTGCATCTCTCATAGGTAGCACATAGATGGATCATGCTTTTTTATCCAATCTGCCACTCTCCATCTTTTTATTGGTGCATTAAGTCCGTTTACATTCAGCATAATTATTGATAGGTATGAGTTTAGTGCTGGCATCCTGGTATCTCTTTTTCTGTGTTGTTCACAGTTTCTTTGTTCTCCTCAATTATCTGTGCTGAGTCGTTTTTCTTTATGTATTTTTTTTTTCATCTTTTTCTTTGTTGTAAATTTTGTGTTTGCTGGGTCTTTATGTTTTTATACTTTTTTATTTTGATTTGTAGGTTTGTTAGATTCCTTTGTGGTTACCTTAATATTTACCCCTATTTTTCTAAGTTTACACCAGTCCTTTATTACTTTATATTGCGTTACTTCCCCTCCATATAGAAAATCAATGTCTCTATTTTTTAAGTCCCTCTTTTTTTGTTTTAATATTATCCTTTATTTAACATATTGGTATCTGTTTCCCTATTTTCAATGTTTTAGCTTTGATGTAATTTTGATTTCCATATCTGTGTCAATGTCTGGTTGCTCTGTCCTGTGTTCTAGTCTTGCGTTGTTAGCTGGTGTTATTGATTATCTAACCATAGGACTCCCTTTAGTATTTCTTATAATTTTGGTTTGGTTTTTGCAAATTCCCTGAACCTCTGTTTATCTGGAAATGCCCTAATTTCGCCATCATATGTGAGAGAGAGTTTTGCAGGATATATAACTCTTGGCTGACAGTTATTTTCCTTCAAGGCTTTAAATATGTCATCCCATTGCCTTCTAGCCTGCATGGTTTCTGCTGAGTAGTCCGAGCTTATTCTAATTCACTCTCTTTTGTAGGTGACTTTTCTTTTATTCCTAACCCCTCTTAAAATTCTCTCTTTATCTTTGGTTTTGGTAAGTTTGATTATAATATGTCTTGGTGACTTTCTTTTGGGATTTACCTTATTTGGGGTTTGATGAGCATCTTGGATAGATATCTTCTCATCTTTCAT
>NW_004444175.1:2817328-2826358 GCF_000243295.1 Trichechus manatus latirostris
GTCTCTCTATGGATTCTTGCAGCCTATTAAATTTGGCATTATGTTCTTGAATAACTTTTTTAAGTTCCACTACTACTGTATCTGTATGTTCCCTGGATGTTTCTGCATTCTGTAGAATTTCCTTTCTTACTTCTAGAAGAGTTCTGTATATTAATCGTTTGTATTCTGCCTCTGGTAATTCCAAGAAGTTCTCTTCCTCCAGAGAATTTATTGAGTCTTTATTTTGGGAGCTTGCTAAAGCCATCATGGACTGCCTCTTTATGTGACTTGATATTGACTGTTGTCTCCAAGCCGTCAATAATTTATTATAATTTTATTTTGTGTTTGCTTAATGAAACCTAGCTTCTTATTTTGTTTTGTTTTGATACGCCCAAATAGGCTGCTCGTGTGCACTAGTTTGATTTTTGACACCTTTGAATCTCTAATGTCCTGTCACCAGGTAGTTAGTTCTGTAACTGTATGTGCACAGAGGAGACCATTAAATTTTCCTATATGGGTTCAGCTTGGGTGTTCAGGCAGTCGGTCACCAAGTGTGTGACGCAGGCTCTCACCCCCAGTCCTAGAGAGGCATGGGTGATTGGTGCAGGCACTGGGCTCTGGCAGTGGTAGGGGATCATGCGCTGAGCCAGGCAGGGGGCTGACAGCTGCCCCTGAGAGTCTGAAAGGAAAGTGTGTCGCTATTCTCTAGGGTGAGTAGGTAGGTGAGATTTTCAGCTGGACTAAGAGCACCCCACTCTGTTGGCTGTAAAGACTCGAGGGCACCACTTTTTCTTGAACTCCTGTAGCAGGTGACTAGGGACTTTAGGAGCTACCACCAGTCCTCAAAACCCTGCTGCAGATTGATAAAAGTGCCTACTTAAGGGGCAGGGCTGTTTTGAAGGTCACAAATCTGCCTGTTCACAGGTGAAGCAGTTGAAGTTAAACTTCAGATGTTTTCCCTGTTGTACTGTGGCAGTGAGGGCTAATGCTTTTGAGATGGGTCCCCACAAGTCTATACAGGGGTGTTAGGCATTCAGAGTCTGATGATCCCCTGATACCTGTGGCCAGCAAAGGAGCTGTGCCAACCCTGTGTTCCTGGCTTAGGAGAACCAGCAGCTTATTTGTTCCCTCTCCAAGGCCAGGAGAATGGGTCAGGGCTCCTTTTGGTATCTACTTCTGGCCCAGTGGACTCCCGGTGCAGAGCTCAGAGGGAGGAGGTAAAAGGGAGAGAGGTTTTTCACAAATCCAGTGCAGAGCACAGAGGGAGGAGGTAAAAGGGAGAGAGGTTTTTCCCAAATGGGCTTTTTTTTTTAATCCCCGTGAAAAAGTGCACACATGTACTTATCCTAGCCTCTTGAGAGCTGCTTTTCACTGGTTTGGATGTCCAAGCAGAATCTCTGCTGCGGGGTCTCTCTTGATGAGGGAACTGTTTCCCGAGCACATGCACAGCACAGCTGTTTGCCTGCTTCACCGCGGCCCGGCGTGGCTGTGTCACTGCTGTGTCACCGCCGCGGCTCTAGCACTCCTCACCTCTTCCAATTGTCTTCCTCTCCGGTATGACTCAGATGGATTTCTTAATCTTGCCTTGTTAAGGGCTGACCGACGTGGCTGTGGCTCTGCAGCTTCGCCGCCGTGGCTCTAGCCCTCCTCACCTCTTCCAAACCGTCTTCCTCTCGTGTATCCCTCAGATGGATTTCTTAACCTTGCGTTGTTCAGGGCTGCAAGATATTCACATAGAATCAAATCACTTGTTTTTCCAGGTCTTTGTTGTAAGAGGGATATAAGAAGCATCTAACTACTCCGCCGTGTTGACCACGCCTCATTGATCACATCTTTAAAGACTCAGTTTCCAAAATGGCACCAGGAGTTAGAACTTCAGTGTATCTTTTTAGGGAACAAAATTCAATCTATAACAAGTTAAATGAGAACTAAGTCTGAAGGAGTAAGTTGAAATTTCCTTTTAGAGAGATTTCAATACTAGACTATATTTGTACTTAAAGAGTTAAAAATGGGCATACCTTGAAAATGTTTTGATTTGAGAAATAACATGGCATTAGGAAACTTAACTGGATGATAATTTTTACTTTACTTGGACGGTTGAACAAGGAAGACTGCCAAATGATATAGCCAAGATACAAACCAGGCCATTTGGCCACAGTCTGTGCTATATATGGCTTCGACTTTTTGTCTATCCTTTCCTGTCTTCAATCTTTATTCATGTACTATTTCGCCCTCAATTTTAGCTGATATTCTCATCTTTAATTTCATTTATAAGCCATCAGCTGAGAATTCCCTTAATTCGTACCACCTAGCCCACACAAGTGCTATATTTGTACTCATCTCCCCCTTCTTTCTTTCAGTTACAATTCAAAGAGAAGCCCTGGCATCCTCATAGGCCAGTCCTCCAATTTGTGCTCTCAAGCTAGCCGTCTCAAAATTTGCTTGTTTTGGTTAATCCCTCTTCCTCATTTTAATCAATTACTGTTAATGTATTAAATTGTTCTCATTAACTGTATATATTGAGATATCCATCATCTATATAAAATTGAGATTCCAGAGCATATGTATGTATGTGTACATATACACATACACAAACACATACACACACTCTGGAATCTCAGTCTTAAACAATTTATCTCTCTGAACTTTATACTTTTCTCATTTATCAATTTATTTCCCTCCTCCCTTATCATATACAAATTTCTCAAGAGTTATATCATATTGCATCTCCTCTGCTCCTTCCCATTCATTCGTCAATACACTTCAGTCTGGCTCTCCCACGACTCTACTGAGATTGCTTTTATCCCTGTCATCAACCTCCGTATTAGCCAATCGAATGGATGCTTGTCTTTTCTCAGCCTACTTGAGGTCCAAGCAGGCTTTTACACAATTGAATACTCCCTTCATCTTTAAAACGGATTCTCTTCTTGGTTTCCATGCAGTCTTCTAGCTTTTCTCTTACCTCTCTGGCTGATTCTTCGTAGTTTTGTTTGCTGATTTCTTACCCTCTATCTGATCTTAAAATTTGTGCAGCTTTAGGGCTAGGAACTAATTTCTTTTCTCTTTTCTATGTTTTTTTTTTCTTCCTAGGTGATCTCATTTATTATCATGGCAGTAAGTGATGAATCAGCTCCATACTTACATATCCCTCTGCATATCGAATATTTGAATGTCTGGCAAATATTTTAAACTTAACATGTTTTAAAAAAGAATTCCAAAACCTATTCCTACTCTAGTCTTTGGCAGCTCAGTAAATGCCAACTGCATGTACCCAGTGACTCAGGTCAGTAAATCAGGTGCCAATTCTAATCAGTGCCAATTCTAATCAACTCATGCTGGAATGATACTTGATTCTTCCTTTTTCCTCTATCAGAAATATCTGTCAATTGTACCTCCAAAATAGATCTCAAATAGGTCCACTTCTCTCCATCTCTGCTACAACCACCTTAGGCCAGGCTTCTACCACCTCTTACTTGAGCTATTGCAATAATATCATAATTGCCCTCTCTGTCTCTACTCTCGCCCCTCTCCAATCCATTCTACATGCCTAATAAGCAGAATAACCTTGTAAAAACGTAAATAGAATTACGGCAGAACACTTTTAGTGTCTTTCACTTGCATTCAGAATGAAATATTACCCTTACTACAGACTTTAAACTCCTACATAATCTTGGAATTGCCTTCCTCCCTATCCAACTTAATCTCATTATACGTCTTCCCTTACTCCCTTTTCTCCAATATTCTCTAACCAGCGAAGTTCTTTCCTACTCCAAAGCTTTGAAATGTTGTTTGCTCAGTCTGAGGGGCTATTCTCCTAGCTCTTTGCATACCTCTCTACTTATTATTTTTGAGATTTCCTCTTTAAAATTATCTTCTCATAGAGGCCTTCAACATCCACCCTTAGTCTAGAGTTCAACATTCTCTGGCCTTGATACCATTTATCACAATTTATAGTCATGTTATTTGTTTATTTGTTTTTGTCATGGTTGGCTTGTTTTTTAATTGTAAGACTGTAATCTTCATGGTGGAGGAAATGGTTAATGCACTCAGCTGCTAACCAAATGGTTGAAGGTTCGATTCTACCCAGAGGCACCTTGGGAAAAAAGGTTTGGTGATCTACTTCTGAAAAATCAGCCATTAAAAACCCTATGGAACACAGTTCTACACTGACAAACAAGGGGTCGCATTGGGTCAGAATCAATTAGATGGCCACTGTTTTTGTTTAATTACCATGGGGGCAGGGATTGTGTCTGTTTGGTTAACCACTGTAACCAAGAATGTAACACAGTGCTTAGCACATAGTTGGTCTTCAATAAATATTTGCAGAATAAATGCTTGAATGAATGAACTGGCATGTTTCCATTCTGGTATTGCTCCTCCCCTCTTTCTTTTTGTCCTAAACATCCGTTTGCTATTGGCCTTTAAAAACTCTTTTCAAAAGTCCTTCACATGTTTCTCCTTTCAGTTTGCAACTGAATTTACATCATGAGGGAAGTATTTAAAATAACCTTCACCACAAAATTCCTGGTCAACGTTTTTCATTTCCACTTTAAATATTTGATATATGGTCAACACTCTGAATCATTAGATCATACACTCGTTAAACTACCATCACTCTAATTTACAGTCTATTTATAATTTTTCATGGAGGAAGTTTAAAGTTGACAGCTTCTCAAATTGTTATTATCTTTTTTTCCGATTTTCATAGCCTAGCCTCCTGATGTATACTGGCAACACTAGAACATTTTCTCTTAGGCTTACTAATGCTCTCTTAAATCCACAGCATAAAAATCTTTTCTCTTTTCCCTAAGTAGGATATTTAGTTATCATGATCTTCTTAAAACACTACCTTATTTTGGGGTAAGATCATATGTATGTGTTGTTGTTGTGTGACCCTATAGGATAGAGTAAAACTGCCCCACAGGGTTTCCTAGGCAGAAATCTTTATGGGAGCAGACCGCCAGATGTTTTCTCCCACGGAGCCGAAAGTGGATTCAAACTGCCCACTTCCTCCCCCCATATATATACATATATATATAGAAAGGTAAAATATATACTATATACTAACCCGAACCCTAACTGTAACTATTTTTGTTTCTTTGCTAATTTATACCAATATCTTTGCTTCTGACTATTGATCACATTTTCAGGTTCAATGGTTGTTTGCTATCAATTTCCCTGAAAATCTGTATTTTTGTAATTTTTGCTTCTATTATTGTCTAAAATTGGGACCTTAAAGCTCTATATTCTTCTCTGGAACTTTAGTTTTTGTTGCTTCTAGTTATCCACTGAAAATGGTATGTATTACCCTGGGCATCTTCATGGTAGATTTCCCTGCCACTTTCTGTTGTCTATTCTATGCAGCTGCCTAATGAGCCATTGCAATGTCCACTTCATATTTTCCAGCTGCATTTCCTTTAGCTACCCAATATATTACACATGCATGAAGAATCACTTCTTATAAAGGTCTCATACAAGAATGCTTAGGTTAGTGGGTGGCTTGGAGGGGAGGGAGGAGGATGACAGAAAGAAATGAATGGATTCCCCACAGGAAGGTAATTCTCTAAAATGCATAATAAAGAATTTCTCATGACCCAAGCTCCCCTGAATAACATATATAATAGAGTTTGAAGACACACCTATCTTAACTTTTGCAACAACTCTTAATTTATTAAGGTGAAGGTAATTGTTAACATTTGCTTCTTTTCACTCAGGGTGTAAGTGATTGGTTTTAAAATGTTTGAAAATATGAGGTTAATTAATGGGTCTTAGGGGTTTAGGGTTCTTATGAACGATATTTTAAACGTGTAATGCAAGCTTTAAAGCACCACCTGCAAAAATGAAAAAATAGTCTGGTGTTTGAAATATATTGATATGAGTCACCAGAAGTTACTAAAGTGAAGCTCATAAATTTTGTTCTGTTTCTCTTCTGAACAAACACAGCTCAGGATTGTCTAATGCGTGTCCGGGGTGGTCTTGCTCATTGTGCTGTCAGAGCACCGTATGTTACGCTGTTGCAGGAATACAGATGTAATGCATAACTCACTGGGAAGAATTGTTTGTGATATTCCGGCATCACTCTCCTTGCCTTTTGGGTACGATTTTACTTTAATGAAGAATAAGCAAACTATTGTAAACAATGGAAGTGCTGAGCTGAAAAGTGTTCTTAAAGGATTGCAGACAATCAGAATTATAGCATATTCTATCTGAATGAAATCACTGACGGTTAGATGGCATTCCCTTCAGAAGCTGCAAATGGTAGCCCAATGTCTGGATTTGGCCCTTAGATACTTGATCCCATAGAGTTTTTTTAATGATTGAATTAGGTTTCAACTTTCAAAAATTGGAAGATGTCACTTAAAATACCGATTTCTAGCTTCTCTTGAAAAATTGGAGAATTTGACAACATTAAGCAGACCTTCCTATATGGCCATAGTTGACGAGTTACAGATTTTGCCCTCTATATTTGCTAGAATATAAATTTCATGAGGAAGACAACCTTTAACTATTTTTTTGGTTGGTATAACCTGAGCACCTGGAACAGTAGTTGGTTACTGATGCTCTATAAATGTTTATCACATACATCAGCATACAAGCCTTTAATAAATAGTTGTTGAATTAACAGGGCATGGGTTTTCCAATTTGACATAGCTTCCAGAAGTCTTTACTGTCCCTCTCATTTATGTTATTACCCTGGCTCCCAGAGGCATTTTATTCACTATATCACTTCTGTTTAATTCACCACTCCTCAAATATTATAACTGGGACAATTAAGCCTCAGAGAGGTAGAGTAGGTGCCTAAGCACATAACTACTGTATGGTAAAATATAGCCTGGAACCAGCCTCTTTTGTCCTCGACCAGTGTTCTTTCCACTACATCATGCTGTATTGTTTTTCCATTCATAGAAGGAAATGCACTAGACTGCTAAGTCAAGAATGAGAGACAGACTGACAGGGATCACAATAGAGGGTTCCGGACAGGGCTGGAGAAAAACGTAGAACAAAATATTAACTCACAAAAAAAAAAAAAAAAAAAGGACCAGACTTACTGGTCTGACAGAGACTGGAGAAACCCCAAGAGTATGGCCCCCGGACACATTTTTAACTCAGTACTGAAGTCAGTCCTGAGGTTCACCCTTCAGTCAATGATTAGACAGGCCTATAAAACAAAATGAGACTAAGTGGGCACACCAGCCCAGGGGCAAGGACTAGAAGGCAGGAGGGGATAGGAAAGTTAGTAATGGGAAACCCAAGGTAAAGAAGCAGAGAGTGTTGACATGTTGTGGGGTTGGCAACCAACGTCACGAAACAACATGTGTATTAATTGTTCAATGAGAAACTAATTTGCTTTGTAAACTTTCATCTAAAGTACCAAAAAAAAAAAAAAAGAATGAGAGACAATATTACACTCAAACTAAATTCAGCACACATCCTGGTCATGGTAAAACTTTTGAAAAACATCACTTATCGATTCCGACTCATAGAGCCCCTATAGGGTTTCCAAGGCTATAAATTTCCATGGAAGCAGACTGCCACATCTTTCTCCCAAGTATCAGCTAGTGGTTTCAAACCATTGATGTTTCAGTTAGCAGGCCAGCACTATAACCACTGTGCAGCTAAGGCTCCTTAACCACAGTGTACCAAAAATCACATACAAAAACTCAGAAATAAATTGTAGTTATTAAATATATCTCAAATATATTCTCTGTTGACTTATTGGTATATGGACGTGTTCTGGGCTACTCCATGAAAAGAATGTACAATGGTATAATCGCACAAACAATTGTTCTAAAATGTTTAAAATATGTACTTTAAATCTATCTACCGGCCTGAATTCATTGAAATTTGGACCAAGACAGTATTCTTGTGACTGATTTGACCTAACTAATCTCTGCATTTACCCTTAGAAAATGTTAAAAGTGGTTAAATTTTTTCGAAAATCACTTAAGGTTTGGACTAATTTAAACTGTGTTTGACTGAATCCTTGTTCTTTTGGTTTTTGAGATGCTCTTTGCCCAAAAGGGTGAAATCTATGTACAGAATTCTGGGTGTTACAGACATTTCACTCCTGGGGAAGCCCTAAATTTCTCTCCCAAGGAGAGATCTAAGTTGGAAATTTCTCAGATGCCCATTTTTTGCCCAAGCACAAGAATCCAAGGTCAGCCCTCATGCTCAAGCCCTCCTTGATCATAGATCGCTTGCTTTTTCAGAATCACCAAGTTTTGTTCCATATTTTGCAGAGTTCTTAATGGTTCCTAATTTTTTTTCTTAAAATGTCCTTGTTCTAATCTACTTTCAGATTTCTGGTCAATATATATTTTAAATAATCTCATACCATAAATATTTTATACACTAGGTCAACATTTCTCAAAATTTGTTTCATAAAACACTAGAACTATGGAACATTAGTCGTTATTTCATGAAAAGTTATTGTATAGTTAAGTAACTTTAGGAAACACCAAGCTAAACAATTTTAATGATCTTTTTCATTAGTTTGTCTCAGAGCCTTTAGCATGCTAAAATGTGAATTATAAATTTAGAAAAAGGCTACATGGTGCTACTTCCCAAACTATTTTTTTTTATTGTACTTCAGGTGAAGGTTTACAGAACAAAGAGTTTCTCAAGAAACAGTAGTACACATATTGTTTTATGACATTGGTTAACAACCCCACGATATGTCAACCCTCTCCGTTCTTGACCTTTTTTTTTTTTTGGTGAAAATATACATAGCCAAAGATACACCATTTCAAAACTTTCCACGTGCACAGTTCAGTGACATAGACAACGCTCTTCCAATTGTGCTGCTATTCTCGCTTTAGATGAAGGTTTACAGAACAGAATAGTCTCTCATTAAACAGTACACATGTTGCCCTATGGCAATGGTTAACAACCTCACAACACATCAACACTATCCTTACTCAATCTTGGATTCTCTATCACCAGCTTTCCTGTCGCCTTCTGCCTTCTAGTCCTTGTCCCTGGACTGCTGTGCCTCATTAGTCCCATTTGGTTTTATGGGGCTGTCCACTCCCTGGCTGAACGGTGAACCTT
>NW_004444175.1:2826705-2828689 GCF_000243295.1 Trichechus manatus latirostris
AAACTGTGTTATGCCAATTGAGCTAGATGTTCCCCGAGACCATGGTCCCCACAGCCCTCTGCCCAGCAATTCAGTCCCTCAGGGAGTTTAGACATGTCTATGGAGCTTCCATGACCTTTCCTTGTACAAGTTGTGCTGGTTTCCCCAGTATTGGGTACTGTCTTACCGTTCACGCAAGATACCACTTATCTATTGCCTATTTAGTATTTCCCCCCCACCCCTCCCATCCCTGGTAACCAACAAGGATTGTTACTTTTCATGTGTGAACTTTTTCATGGGTTTTTACAATAGAGGTCTCATACAATATTTGTCATTTTGTGATAGACTTATTTCAGTCAGCATAATGTCCTTCAGTTTCATCCATGTTATGAGATGATTCACAGATTCATCATTGTTCTTTCTCGTTGCATAGTACTCCATTGTGCGTATGTACAACAGTTTGTTTATCCATTCATCTGTTGATGGGCATCTAGGTTGTTCCCATCTTTTTACTATTGTGAGCAATGCTGCCATGAACATACATGTGCATGTATCTATTCAAGTGACGACTCTTATTTCTCTAGGGTATATTCCTACGAGTGGGATTGCTGGATTGGATGGTATGTCTATTTCTAGCTTTCTAAGGAAGTGCCATATCATTTTCCAAAATGGTTGTATCATTTTGCATTCCCACCAGCAGTGCATAAAAGTTCCGATCTACCAGCAGCCCCTCCAACATTTGCTATTTCCAGTGTTTTTGATTCGTGCCCATAATGCCGGGGTGAGATGGTATCTCATTGTGGTTTTAATTTGCATTTTTCTAATGGCTAGTGATCGCGAGCATTTCCTCATGTGTATGTTGGCTGCTTGAATGTCTTCTTTGGTGAAGTATTTGTGTATTTTCTTTGCCCATTTTTTAATAGGATTATTTGTCTTTTTGTCATAGAGGTGTTAGAGTTTCTTGTAGATTATGGAGATTAGAACTTTGTCGGACTTGTACATTCCAAAAATTTTTTCCCTGTCTGTAGGTTCTCTTTTTACTCTTTTGGTGAAGCCTTTTGAAGGGCATAGGTATTTGATTTTTAGAAGATCCCAGTTATCTAGCTTATCTTCTGGGTTTTGTGTATTGACGGTTATGGTTTGTATCCTGTTAATGCCGTGTATTAAGGCCTGTAGCATTGGTCCTATTTTTTCTCCTATGAACTTTATAGTTTTTGGCTTTATATTCAGGTCTTTGATCCATTTTGAAGTAGTTTTTGTATATGGCATTAGGTATGGGTCCTGTTTCATTATTTTGCAGATGGATATCCACTTTTGCCAGCATAATTTATTAAACAGACTGCCTTTTCCCCATCTGATGGACTTTGGACCCTTGTCGAAGATCAGGTGACCGTAGGTGGATGGATTTACATCTGGGTTCTCAAATCTGTTCCATTGGTCAATGTCTCTGTCGTTGTACCAATACCAGGCTGTTTTGACTACTGTAGCTGTATAGTAGGTCCTGAAGCCAGGTAGCGTGAGTCCTCCAACTTTATTCTTCTTCTTCAGTAGTGCTTTACTTATTCGGGGCTTCTTCCCTTTCCATATAAAGTGAATGATAAGTTTTTCCATCTCTTTGAAGAATGCTGTTGGTATTTGGATCGGGATTGCATTGGATTTGTAAATTGCTTTGGGTAGAATTGTTATTTTCACAATGTTGAGTCTACCTATCCATGAGCATGGTATGTTTTTCCCTTTATGTAGATCCCTTTTGATTTCTTGCAGTAGTGTTTTATAGTTTTCTTTGTATAGGTCTTTTACATCCCTGGTTAGATTGATTCCTAAGTATTTTATTTTTTTAGGGGCTATTATTCATGGTGTTGTTTTCCTGATTTTCTTTTCATCGTTCTCTTATTGGTGTCTAGGAATCCAACACATTTTTGTATGTTTATCTTGTATCCTGCCACTATGCTGAATCTTTCTATTAGTTCCAGTAGATTTCTCGTGGAGTCTTTAGGGTTTTCTA
>NW_004444175.1:2831882-2833039 GCF_000243295.1 Trichechus manatus latirostris
GCATGGTTTCTGCTGAATAATCCGAGCTAAGTCTTATTGTTTCTCCTCTGTATGTCACTTGTTTTTTTCATGAGCTGCTCTCAGAATTCTTTGTCTGTGGTTTTGGCATGTATGATTATGATATGCCTTGGTGATTTTCTCTTAGGGTCTATCTTATATGGGGTTCGTTGAGCTTCTTGGATGGCCAACTTTTCATCTTTCATGATATTGGGGAAGTTTTCTGTCAGTAGTTCTTCAATCATGTTGTCTGTGTTTTCTGTTTTCTCCCCCTGTTCTGGAACTCCGATCACTCACAGATTTTGCTTTCGATTGTATCCCACATAATTCTCAGGGTTACTTTATTTTTCTTTGTTCTTTTTTCTGAGTTTACCTCAGAGTTGTATCCAAGTGTTTGTCTTCAATTCCCCTGATCCTGTCTTCCACTATTTCAAATCTGCTCCTCAACCCTTCTATGACGCCATCCATTTCTGAAATCTTGTTATCTTTTGGATTTCTAATTGTTGTCTTTGTATAATTTCTAGTTGTGAATTTATTTTAGCATTTTGTTTCTGCATTATTTTCCTGAATTATTCCAATTTTTTGTCTGTATTTTCCATGAGTTTGTTTATTTTATCCTCATTTTTGTTTGCTTTTTGCTTCCAGTCTTGGAGAATTCTGAGTATTAGAGATTTGAATTCCCTATCAGGTAGCTCTAGTGCCTTTTTTTCCACTGGAGAGTCATCTGGTGTTTTATTTTGGATGCCTACTGGAACCATCCTGTCCTGTTTTTGTAAATGTTTTGATATTGTCTGCTGTTTTGGCGGCATTCAGTAGTTATTTTTCTCATTTATTGACTGTAGATTTGTTTGTTTTCTCCCCCTTTGTTTAAATTTGACTGTCTGAGAAGGCAGACTCTGTCTTCTTTGTTGTTTGCTCGTCTGAGGGCACAATACTTTTCGCCTCCTTCTCCAATTGGCAGGGTCAGTCACTCAGATATGGTACAGCAGGGCAGGTCTAGCGGAAGAGGAGTTACCGGGATGGCTTGTTTGTGGCACTTACTACAGCCACAGACGGGTCAGTAATCAGTGCAGGGCAGGTTCCAGTAGCCCGTCCCAGTGCTGCTTGGTGGTGTGATGTTAAGCACGCAGTGCAGGTAGGCAGGATGCAGCGGGGAGATT
>NW_004444175.1:2834481-2835576 GCF_000243295.1 Trichechus manatus latirostris
TGTCAGTTTTCTCACTCCATTTGGTGCTTGGCTGAGTTCTTTATCTCTTCATTTGATGTTTTACAGTTTCAGGATTGTTGTTTTCTCTGTTCGGCTTAGTTTTTCGGATCTTTGCTGTGGAGGGACAGCGTGGTGCTTCTGCCTAGAGCGCCATTTTGCCAGAAGTCTGATTCTAGGAATTTTTTTATTCCATCTCTGATTTCTTCTTTTACCCAGTAATGTGTATGCAGGGTGTTATTCAATTTCCATGTAATTGATTTTTTTTTCCTTGCTCCTTCTGTTGTTAAATTTCTACCTTGATGGTGTTGTGCTCAGAGAAGATACTTTGAAGTATCTCAACATTTTGGATCTTGTTGAGGATTGCTCTGTGGCCTAAGATATGGTCTAATCTAGAGAACATTCCATGTGCATTGGAAAAGAATGTGTCCTTTGTAACTGTAGCATGGAGTGTTCTATGTAAGTCTACGAGGTGAAGTTGGCTGATTGTGCCCTTTAGGTCTTCTGTATCTTTGTTGAGTTTCCTTTGGATGTTCTGTCCTTTACTGAGAGTGGTGTGTGGAAGTCTCCTACTCTTATTGTGGAACTGTCAATTTCTCTTTTCAGTGCTGTTAGTTTATTTTATGTATTTTAGAGCCTTGTCAGTGGGTGTGTAAATGTTTATTATGCTTATGTCTTCATGATGGATTGTCCCCTTAATCACTATATAGTTTCCTTCTTTGTATTTTATGATGGATTTTGTTTTAAAGTCTATTTTATCTGAGACTAGTATTGCCACTCCTGCACGTTTTTGATAGCTGTTTGCTTGGTGTATTTTTTTCCATCCTTTGATTTGTAATAAATTTACTTCTTTGTTTCTAAGGTGTGTCTCTTGTAGACAGAATATTGATGGATCCTGGTTTTCTATCCATTCTGTCACTCTCTGTCTTTTTACGGGTGCATTGAGTCCATTTACATTCAGTGTAATTATTGGTAGGTGTGAGTTTATTGCTTTCATTTTGTACTGCTTTTTTTTGTGGTGTTGATGTTTTCCTTATTCCTCTTACTCTCCTGTGCTGAATTCCTTTTGTTTGTGGATTTTTTTTTTCTTTTTTTTTT
>NW_004444175.1:2836475-2837618 GCF_000243295.1 Trichechus manatus latirostris
ATTTTTCCTCAAACAGAGTTGTATCCAAGTGTTTGTCTTCAATTCCACTGATCCTGTCTTCCACCGTTTCAAATCTGCTTCTCAGCCCTTCTATGACACTGTCCATTTCTGAAATCTTGTTGTTTATCCTTTGGATTTCTAATTGTTGTTTTTGTATGATTTCTAGTTGTGAATTTATTTCAGCATTTTGTTCTTGCATTATTTTCCTGAATTCTTCTATTTTTTTGTCTGCCTTTTCCATGAATTTTCTTTTTTTTAGTCATTCGTGTCTGCTTTTTGCTTCAACTCTTAGATTGCTCTGAATATTAGAGATTTGAATTCCCTATCAGGTAGTTCTAGTGCCTTTTCTTCTACTGGAAAGTCTTCTGGTGTTTTATTTTGGACGCCTACTGGGACCATCCTGTCCTGTTTCTGTAAATGTTTTGATATAGTCTGCTGTCTTTGGGGCATATGGTAGTTCTTTTCCTCATTTACTGATTGTAGATTTGTTTGTTTCCTCCTGCTTTTTTGTTTTACTTGGTTATTTCTGAGCAGGTGGGCTGTGTGTTCTTTCTTGTTTGCTCCTTTGTGGGCACGATACTTTTTGCTTCCTTTTCCACTTGGTAGGGTTAGTCGCTCAGATATAGTACAGCAGGGCAGGTCTAGTTGAAGAGGAGTTGCTGGGATGGTTTGTCTGTGGCACGTTCTAGGGCCTACAGGGCAGGCCGGGTATCTGTGCAGGGAAGGTTCCTATAGGCTGTGCCTTTGCTGCTTGGGGGTGTGATGTTCAGTGCACAGTGCAGGTAGGCAGGAAGGAGGGGTAAGATTGTGATGTGTGGAGCTAAGACGGGTTTCGGAAAGAGGAGAGAGAGGAGAGAGGAACAGGAGCCAAAAAATTACAAGAAAACCAAAAAGAGTGCTAAAAGACCTTGTCATTGGAGTGGAGAGATGAGAGACTGAGAAATGGAGACAAACAAAAAGGAGGAGAAGAAAAAAAAAAGAATAAATAAAATTAGAAATAAAACAGTAAATCAAATCCCCAGGGATCACACCAGTGGAGCTGTGAAGTCTGGGGAAGTTGCTCCCAGGCCATGAAGTACAGCCCGGCTAGAAGGGGTAGATGTGTCACTCAGCACCAGGTATTCAGGAGACAAGAAGAGAAGG
>NW_004444175.1:2837848-2858724 GCF_000243295.1 Trichechus manatus latirostris
GGCTCCCAACTCAAGAAAAGAAAAAGAAAACAAAGAAACAAACGGATCAAAACAAACAAAAGCCCCAGATACCACCAGCATGGCAGCACTAGCCAAGAAGCAGTTTCATTTTCCAGCAGTATTTCACAGCCTTTCAGGAAGAGGCAAAGATGGTGCATGGAGCCAGGTGTTTGAGAGAAAGGATGAGGAGGTGGTGAGAGGTATGAAAGAGATCAAAAGAAGTGGAAAAAAGCAACATCAGCTGCCAACAAATGGCACTCAGGGAGCTGGCCAGTACGGGCAGGTGGAATCCAAGCAGCACTGGGGTAAAGCCGGTGTTTCCTGGGCAAGAGACTGTGGTTGCAGGAATTAGAGGAGGCTGAGTGGGGGTGAAGAAGGGTGGGGGGTGGAAAAGCATATATCGCTTGTTACCAGTTGTTCTGTCTCTTGCTGGAAGCTCCATGAAGCTGCTTTCCCGTACCTTCTGTTCACCAATCTCCGACAGGAGTCCAAGATGGTGGATCCGTGCTGTGTTGGCTGATAGGGATCCTCTGCATGTATCTCTCCTCATTCTCTGTTCTCTGTCAGTTTTTTATTCCATTTGCTGCTTGGCTGAGTTCTTTACCTCTTTGTTTGTTGCTTAGGGTTTCAGGATTGATGTTTTCTCTGTTTGGCTTAGTTTTTCAGATCTTTGCTGTGGAGGGATGGCGTGGTGCTTCTGTCTATAGCACCATGTTGCCCAGAAGTTGCCTGAGATAATAAATTTCTGTTGTTAAAATCAGTCATCAGTTGTGGTATTTTGTTATGGCAGCCCTAGGATACTAATAAGAGGCATTGGTGGTTCAGTGGTAGATTTCTCACCTTCTATGTGGAATAACAGGGTTCAATTCTGGACTTTGTGTTGTTACCACCCATCCCTCAGTGGACACTTGCCTGTTGCTATGATAACAAATTTCAGTAGAGATTCCAGACTAAGACAGACTAGGAAGAAAGGTCTGGTGATCTACTTCCAAAAATTATCCAACAAAAACACTATGGATTACAATGGTCCCATCCACAACCAGTTGTAGGAATGGCACAGACCTTCAGACCTGGGCAGCATTTTGTTCCATTTTGCTTGGGTTTACTATGAGTTGTGGGCCAACTTGATGGCAGCTAAGAACAAGAATAACGAGACTAATGCCACTAGTTTGTGATTAATTTAGCCTATGCACATTTTCTGTCAAGAAAATGTGAGGGTAAGTCAGCCAAAGATCTACTGAAAAATTTAATTTTACAAAAAGAGCTTCTCTTTTCTGCCTGGATATGATTTGTCATATTACTGAAGGTATTTTCTGGCCATGAGATCTGAATTTATTAAATTGGCAATAAATCACACAAAAGTATGGCATTCTTCTCTCTTCTATCCCCAGGTCTAACATCCATTCATATTCCCCTCTTTCTTTGAATTCTGGAAAATTCTTAAGTATTTACTTCTAAACCATTTTTTTTCATATTATTCAACCTTATGTTTACTACACAGTGGGAATTCCAGAACACTTAAGTGTGCTCATGATGAACCTGTACATAGATCAAGAGGCAGTTGTTTGGACAGAACAAGGGGATACTGCATGTTTTAAAGTCAGTAAAGGTGTGTGTCATTCTTTCACCATACCTATTCAATCTGTATGCTGAGCAAATAATCCGAGAAGCTGGACTATATGAAGATGAATGGGGCACCAGGATTGGAGGAAGACTAGTTAACAACCTGCTTTATGCAGATTATACAACCTTTCTTGCTGAAAGTGAAGAGGACTTGAAGCACTTACTGATGAAGATCAAAGACCACAGTCTTCAGTATGGATTACACCTCAACAGAAACAAAACAAAAATCCTCACAAGTGGACCAGTAAACAACATCATGTTAAACAGAGAAAAGATTGAAGTTGTCAAGGATTTCATTTTACTTGCATCCACAATCAACACCCATGGAAGCAGCAGTCAAGAAATCAAAAGACACGTTGCACTGGACGAATCTGCTGCAAAAGACCTCTTTAAAGTGCTGAAAAGCAAAGACATCACTTTAAAACTAAGGTGCTCCTGAGCCATGCCATGGTATTTTCAATTGCATCATATGCATGGGAAAGCTGGACAATTAATAAGGAAGACCAAAGTAGAATTGACACCTTTGAATTGTGGTATTGGTGAAGAATATAGAATATATCTTGGACTGCCAAAAGAACAAACAAATCTGTCTTGGAAGAGGTACAATCAGAATGGTCCTTAGAAGCAAGGATGGCAAGACTGTGTCTTACATACTTTGGACATGTTTTCAGAAGGAATCAGTCCCTGGAGAAGGACATCATGCTTGGTAGAGTAGAGGGTCAGTGAAAGGAGAAGACCCTCAATGAGATGTATTGACACAGTGGCTGCAACAATGGGCTCAAGCATAACGATTGTGAGCATGGCACAAGAGTGTGCAGTGCTTCATTCCATGGTATATAGGGTCGCTATGAGTCGGAACCAGCTCGACAGCACCTAACAACAACAACATGTTTACTACTTCTAATTGAGTATTTTCTTGGATTTTTGGCATCATACTTTTAATTTCCAAAAGTTTTCAGATGTTTCATTTTTCTTGTAGTGTGCATGATTCAAAAATAGTTGCAGTTAAAAAATCTAGAAAGGGTTGAATTTGTTAAGGCATTTTTCTTCTGTAAAATCATTTTTCTTTAATTTTACTACTTCTTCCCTTTTCTTGCTGTCACTTTTGGAGTCTGTAGCAACATATTCCTCATTTCTACCACGTTCAACCTGAATGTCAACCAAGATGGCCATTATTTGTTATATGGAATAATGTTGACATTTCTGGGGTATTGTTATTCAATTTTTCCCTTTCTCTTTAACCCAGAAAAGTTCTTTTTTCCAATGACCTCTCTTCTCATATTGGGGAGTTTTTGACCTGATCTTAGATAAACACATGTCCACCTTTTAATTTGAAGGCAGTACACTCCATGACCTAAGCTCAGTATCAGAAAATAATTATTTTTTTCTGGATCTGATACAATAGGTGTCTTCTATTCTAAAATCCATAAATTTTATGGTCCATGTTGGAATCCTGTATTATTTTTAAGAACTGCCACAGCTTCTTTATCCTTATTTTCCTTAGAATTATTAAGGGCGCACTTTGGTGTTTTGAAACCGTATTACTGCTTGTTCTTATTCCCAAAATAGTAGGAGAATAAAAGTCTCTCTTAATCATTAAGGATAGCATTACTAGTTTATTTCTGGATTAAAATATTAAAAACTGGAAGTGAAAGATACTAGAAGATGCTTTTAGTAAGAAGACAGATAGATCATATAATAGGAGGATAAAGAAGCCAAACATTTTCAGGTCTGGTAAAAAGTTATTGGTTAATAGCTGAGACTGTCCAACAATCTTTGCAAGTGAAACTAAAAAAGAGATACGTGCAGTGGTGAATAACTAAAATTACAACTCTGCTATATCTCAGAAATCATATACCTTACTGAAATGCCAAAATAGTTTCATCATACCTTAAAATTATTACCCAAAATAAAATATATATATACACATATAATTTTATCATGTAAATAGAAAATCAAGAAATGGTTGTTACTTGTTTTCTTTAAACTCTGTGAATATAGCTTCTAATGCAGCTATAGAATTTTTATGTATGTATGTATTACTGAAAGTCAAGTTTCAATGTATAAATTAGCACAATTAACGATAAATAAATTAACCTGGTAATGATTTATTTGGTGTTCATATAAACCAAAAATCAAACCCATTGCTTTCGAGTTGATTCGGACTCATAACGACCCCATAGGAAAGAGTAGAACTACCGCTTAGGGTTTTCAAGGGTGTGTATCTTTAAAGAAACAGATTGCCACATCTCTCTCCACCAACCTTTCAGTTTCCACCTGAGCACTTAACCAGTGCACTACCAGGGCTCCTAGTGAGTTTATATAAATTAAAATTTTTAAATCTGTACTTATAAAAAAAAGAGAGAGAGATACTTGTAGGTTTGAATTCTTGTATTTCTATTACTTTCATGCATATTTTCTTTTTTTTGCAGTTGATCTTTTCTACATATATCCTAGGCATGCTCATTGGTTCTTAATCTCACCTATTAGAATAATATGGAGTGCTTTTGTTTGTTTTTTAAGGTTTTATCCTTCAAATTCTTATGATATAGTCAGGGTAAATTTATTTACACATACAACAGCATGAGTATACGACGGAGAAGATGGTGATACAAAATTGTAACGTAAATTGTCTTCCTTCTTTTATTGTGCTTTAGATGAAGGTTTACAGAGCAAAGTAGTTTCTCATTAAACAAGAAATACACATATTGTTTTGTGACATTGGCTGCCAACCCCATGATGTGTCAACACTCTCCCCTTCTTGAATTTGGGTTCCGCATTACCCGCTTTCCTGTCCTCTCCTGCCTTCTCGTCCTTGCCCCTGGGCTGGTATGCCCATTTAGTCTCGTTTTGTTTTATGGGCCCATCTAATCTTTGGCTGAAGGTTGAACCTCACAAGTGACTTTAGTACTAAGTTAAAAGGGTGTCTGAGGGTCATACTCTCGGGGTTTCTCCAGTCTCTATCACACCAGTAAGTCTGGTCTTTTTTTGTGAGTTAGAATTTTGTTCTACATTTTTATCCAGCTCTGCCTGGGACCCTCTCTTGTGATCCCTGTCAGAGCAGTCGGTGATGCTAGCTGGGCACAATCGAGTTGTGCTGGACTCTGTCTGGTGGAGGCTGTAGTAGTCGTGGTCCATTAGTCCTTTGGACTAATCTATCCCTTGTGTTTTTGGTTTTCTTCATTCTCCCTTGCTATTACGGAGGGCTTTTAAAACTACTCACACCCTTCCTACAACCTTAGTTCTGTTTTAACTGGATCATAGTGGGAACAATAAATAGATTTCATTTAAAAACTCATCATGTAATACTACTATGAAACCAGGGTTCAGAGGCATGGGTTAGATCTTCTAAGATAAATGCACATTATTAGTTTTAGTGTTTTCAGTTTAGACAGCTGTAATCTTGATTGAAAGAGAAATACTTAAAATAGAACGAGACCTTTGAACCATTTCTGCCCAGTTCAGTCATGGCTGAGAAAGTGACACCAAAAAAGACCCTAATTTTGAAAAATTTGGGTGAACCAGGAAGATAACCAGAATGGGAAAAATTATGGGTCAAAGCCCTGCTGAAAACTTAATCTCTCTCTTAGAAAACAAGGGCAACATATGCATTGCATAGCAACCAAATCTCTTCCTCGTCAGATTTTGAGCTCAGCCGGAACCAGCCGGAACCAGCCAGTTCAAAGATGGCAGCCAACAGCGCTGCTTCGAATTTGTGTTACTCTCCACAGTCCTGCCAATAATCATAATCCATACTCCCACATGAGACTCCTGAAAGGGCTCACTGTGCCTCTTCTGCGCCTCCTGTTCTAGAACTTCAAGCTGTAATTTTTCCTGTTCCACTTCAAACAAATTTTAAAAATTTGGGTCTGTTCCAGTTTTGCTTCTTTGACCATGACTGAAGCAGTTCGAATCCCTGAATAGAATCCTGCCATTAGCCTTCAAGCATTTCTTCTTCTTCCTCTCTTTCAGTTTTCGTTAATTTAATCAATGTGTTTCAAAGCAGATATGCATATATATTTGTTACTGATTTGTTATAATCAATTTATTATATTGATAACAAATCAATAAGAAAAAAGCCAGTTACATGTTGGAAATTTTTGTAGAAGACATATACAGGCAGTCGATATCCTTCTCTGTTTCTCTTCAAGATGAAAGTACTAATTGCACTTTTTTTTTTTTTAACAGTAGTACACATGTTGTTTTATGACATTGGTTAACAACCCTACAACATGTTAACCCTCTAACTTCTCAACCTTTTTTTTGGTGAAAATACACATAGCCAAAGATACACCATTTCAAAAATTTCTACATGCACAATTCAGTGACATTGACTACGCTCTTCCAATTGTGCTGTTATTCTCACTTAAGATGAAGGCTTACAGAACAAAATAGTTTCTCATTTAACAGTTACTACAAATGTTGCCCTATGACAATGGTTAACAATCTCACAACACATCAACAATATCCTTACTCAACCTTGGGTTCCCTATCACCAGCTTCCTTGTCCCCTTCTGCCTTCTGGCCCTTGTCACTGGACTACTGTACCTCGTTAGTCTCATTTGGTTTTACGAGGCTGTCCACTCCCAGGCTGAGCGGTGAACCTTGGAGATAACTTTACCACTGAGCTAAAAGGGTGCCTGGGGGCCATACTCTCGGGGTTTCTCCAGTCTCCTTTAGGCCAGTAAATCTGGTCTTTTTTTTTGTGAGTTAGAATTATGTTCTACATCCTTCTCCAGCTCTGTCCAGAACCCTCTGTTGTGATCCTGGTCAGAGCAGTCAGTGGTGGTAGCCGGGCACCATCTAGCTGTACTGGACTCAGTCCGGTGGATGCTTTGGTAGCTGTGGACAATTAGTCCTTTGGGCTAATCTTTTCCTTGTATCCTGTTCTCTTCATTCTCCCTTGCTCCCGAAAGGATGAGACCAGTGGAGTATCTTAGATGGCCGCTCACAGGCTTTAAAGACCCACTAATTGCACTTTTGAAGTGGATCCGTTATTGCTACCCTATTTCACAAAATGGGTGAAGCACGTGCTATGAGTCTACAGGGAATGCCTTACCAACTGCTATAGGTCCTTCATCTGCATTTTACAACAAAACCTCCTTTTTCTTAATGGCACATTATAGAGCCAACAAACACTAAATAAGAGGTGTCACGCCAATTATATAGTGCTGATTTTGCATGATTGGGTCAACCTGACAAATATTCAAATGGAAACAGAACTCCAGTCCACACCATTCACAAGGACATAAGCACAGCCCAGACAGATTTTTCAAGGTGGTGACAAGAACGTGATGCAAGAATCTCTCCCACAAAAAGGGAAAGCTGAAGAATGGAAAATCGATTGTGATCTTGAAACATATACGCATACAGTTTCTAATGTGAATTTTAATATTGAATAAACAACCCTCCCGCCTCAATGTAGGTAGATTACCTCCACATTCAACTGCATAACATTACTCATAAATAAATGCACATTAAGACAACAGAATCTGGGTTTTTACTTATTTTATCAAAGGATAAAATGTCTATTAATATAGAGAAAGAAATGGTGGAGAATGGAGAAGTAACCATTCTCATTCAAAGGGGTGAAATTGCAAATTATTTTAACCTGTTTTTATCACCATTGGCCATATCTGTAAAAATGTAAAAGTACATTACTTGGACCTGGTAATTTCACTTCCAGGAATTTATTATGTATGTATACTTGCAAATATATGCAAGGACATATATACAGAGATGTTTGCTATACTCCTGAATCTAAAAACTTGAAACCCCCTTAATGTCTTTCATTTAATTATGCTATACTCAAACCATAGAGTACTATGCAACTGTTAAAAAAAATAAAGTGTTGCTGCGTGTGTTTACATAGAAAGATCTCTTAAATGCATTTATAAGTGGGAAAATTAATGTCAGGAACAGTATTACAGCATGTGTGAATTTATGTTAAAATTATAAATACATATGCTGCATGGACAGTCTCTGGAATGATGCAACATTGGTATTCCTGGACAGGAAAATGGGGAAGAGAGAATTTATTATTTACCATATTAACTACACTGTTTGAATATATGACATGAATTTTTATTTATTTTTCCAGTAAGTAAAAATCAAAGGAAGTAATTGCCATTTTACAAATACTAATGCCAAACCTCTCATTGGAATATCTTATCATCTAATTCCATGGTATTTTCAGAGAATATGTGTAGAAGTATTTAAAAATTTCTTAAAGTCTTGTTCACTATCACCATTACTGCTCAAAATCATTAGTCATTTCGGAGGGACTAGCCAATGTAAAGTGATTTTCTTTTCTTAGCTCATGGATGATTGAATTACTTAGGAGTGATTTTTACGCTCTTTGAATATGTAGAATTTTTGTCCCTTTTTTAAGCTCTTGATTTCTGTTTTCTAACTTCATAAGACTGTGATGAAGGTAGTCTTAAAATATCAGTTATTTGGAATTTCTAGAAGCTTCTTTTTCATAGTCAGTTTTCTTCTTGCTGAACTAGTCTCTCTCTCTTTTTTATGTGAGGGACTGACTAAAATTTCTGTGTCTTTAGTGTACAAAAATGCCTTTAGTTCACCTAACTCTTAAGTAACAGTCTGACCAGGCATATAATGAGTGACAAAGTAATTTTATCACAAACCACTGAATACATTAATTGACTGACATCTGTCACATATTTCCGTGAATAAGAAATTGGCCATGAATCTAATTAGTGAAGTTTCTTTGCAGAAAATTTGTCTTTTTCTGGAAAACTTCAAAATCTTTGATGTTAAAAGAAGTGAAGTTCACTATGATGTATGTAGATGTGGGTTAGGCATTTGGTGAGCTTTTTTTTTCTTTTCTTTTTTAACCTGAAGATCCATATCTTCCTTAGTTCTGAAAAAAATCTCAGCTCTTATATCTTCAAATATTACCTATTTGTGATCTATTTTTTTTGTCCTGGTATTAGGCAGATATTTAAGCTCCTCAAACTATTCCTCATATCTCAAGTTTTCCCTCTCTTTTTCTGCTAGATTCTGAGAGATTCCCTTAGTTGTGTCTTCCAATTCATTAATTCCGTCTTTAAGTTTCTTTAACCTAAGGCTTAGCCTATACTTAGATTTCAAAAATTTTCTGATGACCTTACTTTATAATTCTCAAATTTCTAATTTGTTCTTTTCCTATCTGCTGTTTCATATCACATATCATTCTTTCCTACAAGCTTTTCTCTCCTGTTTTTATTGACAAATTAAAACATATTTCTTTTAACATCTTTTCAAATTACTTTATTAATTTTATTTCTAGGTTCAAATTTTCCCATGTTGGAGGTGAACTTTCTTACATATTTATTAGTTTGTTGTGATTTTGCCCCTCTGCTGCATAACGAACGCATGGACTTATTCCATTTTCTTAACTACTGTTTCTTTAGCACTTGATAGACTGCCTGACATATATAATAGATACTCAACAAATATTGTTGAATGAATAATTTACTTTTGTTCTCTGTAAATCTGATCTGTAAACCCATCTTAAGTGAGTGTTTGTGATATTTCGTGTAATTGCTGCTTGTTTGTTCTGCCGAGAACTTACAAGGTGCATGGTTTGAACATGTTAACTGTTTGGCTCAAAACTCTTGACTGACACAGAGGGGGCACATCCATGTCAATCACCAGTGACTTTGAACAGGCACTAGGCTACAGGCAGGTAGACCTGGCTTCCAGCTTCATGCAGGGAGCCATTCCATTATTGCTGTTGTTAGCTGCTGTCAAGTTGATTCCAACTCATGGTGATCCCATGTGTGCAGAGTAGTACTGCTCCAGTGGGTTTTTGAGGCTGTGACATTTCAGCACCAGATCACCAGGTCTGTCTTACAAGGTACCTCTGGGTGAATTAGAACTGTCAACCTTTTGGCTGATAGTTGAGCACTTACCTATTTACACCACCCAGGGACTTCTGGTCTAGTCTATAGCCCCTTTCATTGTCATAGCCTGTATTTGATTCCAAATTCACAGATTCTGCTGTGAATTTTCAATTGCTTTCCTCTTCCTCCCTTTTATTCTTCTCTTTTAAGTGATCCTTTTCTATTATATAGACATTTAACTGTTTAGTTTATGTACTTGCCTCTATATTTTAATATTTTAAAAAGTAATCATTTATATGTATCATTTCTATGTTTTAGAAATAGAAGGGAAAATTTTCATATGCTCCATCCTTTATCTTTAACCAAAAAAAAAATATATATATGTGTGTGTGTGTGTGTGTGTGTGTGTGTGTGTGTGTATGATTTTTATCCATAAAAATCCAGAATTATTTATTAAGTTCCCTTAATTTCAGACCTTCAATATTTCAACTCAAGGCTTGAATTTTTTTTCAGTTCTTTCAGCTTGAGAAATGCGAGCTTGTTCTTCCCTTTTGGTTTTCTAACTCCAGATCTTTTCACATGTCATTATAATATTTTAGTTTGACTTCTTGAGCTGCCCTTTGAAATCTTCTGTTCAGCTCTTTTACTTCATTTCTTTCTTTTGCTTTAGCTACTCGACATTCAAGAGCAAGTTTCAGAGTATCTTCTGGCATCCATTTTTGTCTTTTCTTTCTTTCCTGTCTTTTTAATGACCTCTTGCTTTCTTCATGTATGAGGTCCTTGATGTCATTCCGCCACTTATCTGATCTTCTGTCTTAAGTGTTCAATGCGTCAAATCTATTCTTGAGATTGTCTCTAAATTCAGGTGGGATATACTCAAGGTTATACTTTGGCTTTCATGAACTTGCTCTAATTTTCTTGAACTTGCATATGAGCAGTTGATGGTCTGTTCCACAGTCAGCTGCTGGCCTTGTTCTGACTGATGATACAGAGTTTTTCTATCATCTCTTTCCACAGATGTAGTTGATTTAATTCCTGTGTATTTCATCTGGCAAGGTCCACGTGTATAGTTGCCGTTTATGTTGTTGAAAAAAGGTATTTGTAATGAAGAAGTGGTTGATCTTGCAAAATTCTATCATGTGATCTCTGGGATAGTTTCTCACCAAGGCTGTATTTTCCAACTACCGATCCTTCTTCTTTGTTTCTAACTTTTGCATTTCAATCACCAGTAATTATCAGTGCATACTAATTGCATGTTTGATCAATTTCAGACTGCAGAAGTTGGTAAAAATATTAAAGTTGGGGAAAATATTAAATGATGGAAGAAGCATCAAAAGAAGATGGAAGGAATACACAGAGTCACTATACCAAAAGGAATTGTCGACATTCAACCATTTCAGTAGGGAGCATATGATCAGGAACTGATGGTACTAAAGAAAGAGGTCCAAGCTGCACTGAAGGCATTGGTGAAAAGCAAGACTCCACAAATTGATGGAATACCAATTAAGAGGTTTCAACAAACAGATGCAGTGATGAAAGTGCTCACTCGTTTAGGCCAAGAAATTTGGAAGACAGCTACCAGGCCAACCGACTGGAAGACATCCATATTTACACCTATTCCAAAAAAAGGTAATCCAACTGAATATGGAAATTATTGAACAATATCATTAATATCACACGCAAGTAAAATTTTGCTGAAGATCATTCAAAAGCAACTACAGAAGTACATAGACAGGCACCTGCCAGAAATTCAAGCCAGATTCAGAAGAGGGCATGGAACAAGGGATACCACTGCTGATGTCAGATGCATCCTGGCTGAAAGCAGAGAATACCAGAAAGATGTTTACCTGTGTTTTATGGACTATGCAAAGGCATTCAACTGTGTGGATCATAACAAATTATGGGTAACATTTCAAAGAATGGGAATTCCAGAACATTTAATTGTGCTCAGAAGGAACCTGTACATACATCATGAGGCAGTCATTTGAACAGAACAAGAGGATACTTCATGGTTTAAAATCAGGAAAGATGTGCATCAGGGTTATATCCTTTCATCATATTTATTCAATCTGTATGCTGAGCAAATAATCTGAGAGACTGGACTATATGAGGAAGACAGGGCATCTGGATTGGAGGAAGATTCATTAACAACCTGTGTTATGCAGGTGACACAACCTGGCTTGCTGAAAGTGAAGAAGATTTGAAGCACTTACTGATGAAGATCAAAGATTATAGCCTTCAGTATGGATTACACCTCAACCTAAAGAAAACAAAAATCCTCACAACTGCACCAATAAGCAACATCCTGATAAATGGAGAAAAGACTGAAGTTGTCAAGGATTTCATTTTACTTGGATCCACAATCAACACCCATGGAGGGAGCAGTCAAGAAATCAAAAGACGCATTACTTTGGACAAATATGCTGCAAAAGATCTCTTTAAAGTGTTAAAAAGCACAGATGTCACCTTGAAGGCTAAGGTGCGCCTGTCCAAGCCATGGTTTTTTCAGTTGTCTCATATGCATGTGAAAGCTGGACAATGAATACGGAAGACCAAAGAGGAATTGATGCCTTTGAATTATGGTGTTGGAGAAGAATACTGAATATACCATGGACTGGCAAAAGAAGGAACAAATCTGTCTTGGAGGAAGTACAGACAGAATGCTCCTTAAAAGCAAGGATAGCAAGACTGTGTCTTACATACTTTGGACATGTTATCAAGAGGGATCCGCCCCTGGAGAAGGATATCATGCTTGGTAGAGTGTCAGCGAAAAACAGAAAGACCCTCAAGGAGATGAACTGACACAGTGGCTGCAACAATGGGCTCAAGTATAACAACAATTGTGAAGATGGCGCAGGACTGGGCAGTATTTCGTTCTGTGGTACATGAAGTTGCTATGAGTCAGAACAGACTCAATGGTACCTAACAACAGTAGCAATTTCAGACCTAAAGGGAAACAAAGGCATTTCTAAGAGGTAACATGGAGCTACAGCAGATAAATTCTCTGCCTGAAGGATAGCCAAATTACTTAAATTCCAGGATTTGCATGTATCTATTAGTAATAGGACCAATATATATTACATAAATACAATTCATGAAGATGAAATACTTTACAGCTGAACCGTAAGCAACTTGAGGAAAAGAGGCTTAGAAATATTTACTCATGGACTGTGAATCTCAATGCACGGCAGTGACCTGCATGTGGATCTGCATGGGATCTAGTTCAGTCTGGTGATGAACAACACAATGTGTACAACTACTCAAGTAATAAAATTAACACAAGTTAAAAAAATGAAGACAGTGAAGAAATAGCCACTCTTCTTACAGAATGGTGATTTAACGAGATTTGATGCCACAAGCTACACTATTGCATCAAATTCTTAAGCTTCAGGAGATTAATTAAAGCATTTATTGTACCCTTCTTTCACTTTGGAGGCCTGGTGATGCAGTGCTTAACAGCTCGGCTGCTAACCAAAAGGTTAGCATTTCAAATCCACCAGCCACTCCTTGGAAACCCTATGGGGTGTTTCTACTCTGTCCTATAAGGTCACTATGAGTCAGGATTGACTTGAGGGCAAAGGGTTTGGTTTTGGTTTTCCTTCACTTTAACCTTCTTAGGTCCTTACTCTGTCAGTCTCAGTTGACTGGAGAGAGAGTAAAAATAGGTCAAAAGAAGGGATACATATTCACTTACAACTTTATTCTACATCTACAGGTCTTCATCAACGTGCCAAATAAGGAATCTGAAGGAGAAATGGGCTCTCTTATAAGATGAATGTCCTAGGCTACCATCGTGGGTTATTTTTCAGTTCTCATGTCATAATTTTTTTTTTCCTATTAATCAGTTTCCACTTCCATACCTCTTCTTAAGCCTGTTTTTGGAATCCACCACCCTCTGAAGTTACCAAACCTTTATCCAATTTCCGAATAAACATCTCTGAAAACTTATTTGTGTATTTACTTTTTATAGAGTACTCTTAAGACAGATTAGAAAAAAAGAACACTTCTACTCTAGACTCTCCCACAAATGTAAGAGTCAAAAATCCCCTTCTTATCCTCAAATATTTTCCCAAATTATTTCCCATATGATTAAGATATTATAAACTTCTGTCATGTAATCTCCTTCTACTTTGTCCTTCTTTCATATTTGTAGATAACATTATTTTCTGTGGTTGTGCCTAAGCATTATTAAAACACTTAGATAAATAGAGTAAAAAATTCATTAATTTGTCTGGACATTTGACCCGTATAATTGCCAAGCAAACCCGTTGTCGTTTCTGCTTTTGGACACCGCCTAGGAAGCATTGTTAAAGTCTTTCTTCCCACTGCTGTCATGCTAAAGTCAGAGTCTCCTAAAGAGCCTGAACAGCTGTGGAAACTCTTCATCGGAGGTTTGAGCTTTGAAACAACAGATGAGAGTCTGAGGAGCCATTCTTAGCAATGGCAGATGCTCATGGATTGTGTGGTAATGAGAGACCCAAATACAAAGTGCTCCAGATGCTTTGGGTTCGTCATTTATTCTCCTGTGGAGCAGGTGGATGCAGCCACGAATCCAAGGCCACTCAAGGTGGATGGAAGAGTTGTGGAACCAAAGAGGGCTGGCTCACGGGAAGACTCTCAAAGACCAGGTGCCCACTTAACTGTGAAAAAAGATCTTTGTTGGTGGCATTAAAAAAGACACTGAAGAACATCACCTAAGAGATTATTTTGAGTAGTACGGGAAAATTAAAGTGATTGAATTCATGAATGACCAAGGTAGTGGCAAGAAGAGGGACTTTGCTTCTGTTACTTTGATGACCGTGACTCCGTAGATATGATTGTCTTTCAGAAACACCATACTGTGAATGGGCACAACTGTGAAGTAAGGAAAGCCCTGTCAAAGCAAGAGAAGACTAGTGCCTCATCCAGCCAAAGAGGTCAAAGTGGTTCTGAAAACTTTGCTGGTGGCCACGGAGGTGGTTCTGGTGGGAATGACAACTTTGGTCATGGAGGAAACTTACTGGGTGAGGTGGCCTTGGTGGCAGCTGTGGTGGTGGATATGGAGGCAGTAGGGGGTTATAATGGATTTGGTAATGATGGAAGCAAATTTGGAGGTGGTGGAAGCTACAAAGATTTTGGCAATTACAACAATCAATCTTCAAATTTCAGACCCATGAAGGAAGGAAACTTTGGAGGCAGAAGCTCTGGCCCTGATGGTGGGGGAGGTCAATACTTTGTCAAACCATGAAACCAAGGTGGCTATGGAGGTTCAAGCAGCAGCATTAGCTATGGCAGTGGCAGAAGGTTTTATTGACTGCCAGGAAACAAAGCTTAGCAGGATAGGAAAGCCAGAGAAGTGACAGAAAAGCTACAGGTTACGACAGATTTGTGAACTCAGCCAAGCCCAGGGGTGGCAGGGCTTAGCTGCTACAAAGAAGACATGTTTTAGACAAATGCTCATGTGTATGGACAAAAAAACTTGAGGACTATATTTGTGACTAATTGTATGTAACAGGTTATTTTACTTTCTGTTCTGTGGAAAGTGTAAAGCCTTCCAACAAAGGGTTTTAATGTAGCTTTGTTTTGCACCCATGCTGTTGATTGTTAAATGTAATAGTCTGATTATGACACTGAAAAAAATGTGTCTTTGAAAATATATATATATGGTTGTCATCGAGTCGATTCCAACTCATAGTGACCCTATAAAACAGAGGAGAACTGCCCCATAGGTTTCTAAGGCTGTAATCTTTATGGAAGCAGATTGCCAGGTCTTTCTCCCGCTGATTGAACTGCTGAAATTTTGGTTAGCAGTTGAGCACTTTAACCACTGTGCCACCAGGACTCCTTCAGCATATGCTTAGCTAACTTGTATTTTCACATATACTCTGTAGGTTTAACGTCCTATAGCTTCAACCTTAGTATAAGTTACCAAAAACCAAATAAAAACCAAACCCATTTCTGTTGAGTTCATTCCGACTCATAGAGACTCTATAGGACAGAACAGAACTGCCCCAGAGGATTTCCAAAGAGCAGCTGATGGATCTGAGCTGCCGACCTTTTGGTTAGCAGCTGAGATTTCTACCACTGCGCCGCCAGGGCTCCTAAGTTACTAAGCGGTCGGTAAAATCTAGGTAGTAGTAGTAGGACAGTCAGAACCTGTTTAACTTTTCGGGGGATGATTCGAATGAAAATCAGCCCAAGGCTGATCCCTATGAGGTGGAGGTCAGATTTACCACCACTCTCCAACCTTTTACCAATGTTTGCACCAGCCATCCCCACCACGGCACTCTGTGCTTCTCTTCTGGATTCGTTAATGCGTTGCAATGGCTACACAGAACTTACAGACCATACTTACAGTTCAGTGGTTTATTAAGACACACAGTGCAACCGGGAATTAGGATCAACAGGCTACAACTCAACTCAGGAATCAGGATAAAGAAGCATGTAGGCAAAGTCTCCCTTCTTCAGAGCAGGACAGGCTTCTCTTGGCCCCCTCACGATAGGCTCCTCTTGGTCCTGCCATCTTTTGCCACCAGTCTGTTGCTGGGCCCCTTCCGGGCCTGTTTCTGCTGGCTCTGCTGCCAGGCCCCTTCCTTACCTCCCACTGTCTTCACTGTTGAGCAGTGTTGCAACTCTTTTAGGAGGTTTCTTGCCTCCTCTCTCTCTCTCTTTCTGCTTCTTCTCTTCTTTCTTCCTTCCATTTCTCTTCCTGCTCCTTTCTGTTTGACTAACCTCTAGGGTTGGCTGTATATATACACAAACTCCTCTTAAATTTCAAGGCACAGCACCTCAAGCTGTCTTTCCAAAGAACCAAGGCAAAAAAATCACATAAAGGAACTCATTTGACCACAGGGACCTCTTATCTTTATTCAGTTTTTGTTACAGCAAAGTGTAGGGTACGTAGTACGTACTTTTAGAGAAGTATGTTGCTTCTGGAAATTCATATTGCATTAAAAATCAAATTTAAATAACTGTTTTAAAAATAATATATGATCACCTATTACACACGTAATTCAAACAATTTAGAAGTGTATGGAAAATAATAATAGTTTTGCTTTCTTCCTCTACTTCTGCCTCTCTGGGTAAGCAATGCTAATGATTTGGTATACACTCTGGAAAAATTTAAATAGTACTTTTCCTATTCCTGTTATGATTCTTAAAATTTGCTTTTATTGCATGCTACTTTTCCTGTGTTATTTTGCTATTCTTCATGGTCCTCTTTGGCAGCATGGTCAAGCTTCCATTTTTAAATCATTCCAATTGATAAGTTTGGTGTATATTTTGCCAGATGCAACATCTGTCATTAGCTAGTCAAAAATGACAGTGCTGTTGATTTTTCTTTTTATAGTCAGCTTTGGCTAAATGCTAGATAATGAACTATAGTGACTTTTAGAATGAATGCTCTAGTATAATTTATTGGAGCTCTTCAGTATAGTACCTGCCACAAACAGGTAAATTATATTTTGATACCCTGAATACTATTTCAGCCTAAGTTACCTTGCCACAATTCTAATTGCACCAGAAGAGTCTATTAACTATTGTACTTTTCTCTTACAGAAATATATGCATATTGCCTTCAGATTATACTTAAAAATGGGTAACTCTGAATTAATATGAGTGTGGCATAGTGTCTTGGGAATGTATTTATTATTATTAAGGATTCAAAATCAGGCTTATGCATTTGAGAAACTTACCGCTGAGAACCTGAATAAACAACCGGAGAGTCAGCATTTCAACTGTTACATATTTAAGAAAGGATTATGGAATTGTCCCACAAGCAGAAGCAAAATCATGAAAATTTACCTTTTCTTTCGTACGACAGTTCCTTCTAACATTATCCTCTGAACAAGAGCTCGTTTTCTTGTGCCAGCATTCTTTTCCCTGAGCTGCAGCCTGGCAGCAGTCAGGTCTCAAATTTCAACCACATGTATTTCAAAAAATCAAAAGATTCTTATTTGGCACTTTAGTCACATATCTTTAAAAGGAGTGTTTGTGCGTCAGATTTAAAAATAATTGAAACCAGGGGGTTCAAAAAACCAAACTTTTCTTCCAAGATGTTTCAACTTCAACTGATTCCAAAAAGACTGAAAGCAACCGAAAAGAAATGAGAATAGAAACCGCATGCAGCCAGCAGCCTGATCTCCCGACAGCGCGGGCGGAGATGGACTCACCACGTGCACCCCGCGCACCAGGCCGCGTGGGGATCCTTGTAGTGCGCTGACCCTAGTTGCATAATAGCCTTGACTGAAAGCAATCCTGGGGTTCTGTAAGTCTTGAGGTGAGTGTGTCGGCTCATGAGGTCAGTTTTCTGTCAGACTGAACTCATACCCAAAGATGGGAACATATGTAGCTGTTTTGGGTTGGTTATCCGATATTAAAATTCACATTAAAAACTATATGCAGATATATTTCATGGTCGCAATTGATTTTCCATTCCTCAGATTTGCCTTTTTTGGGGAAGGATTTTTGCATCATGCTCTTGTCACAACCTTGAGAAATCTATCCAGGCTGTGCTTATGTCCTTGTTAGCAGTGTGGTTTGGAGCTCTGTTGCAGTTCTGAGTATTTGTCAGGCTGACCTAATCATGTGAAAACAGCACTATAGAATTGCCTTAAGTCCTGTTCTCTTGTGTCGGTTGGCATTAGAATGTTAAGTTGAAAAAAGCCCAGGTACCTTTAAGAAAAAGGAAGCCTTATTGTAAAATGCAGATAAAGAACTTTTAGCAATTGGCAAGGGATTCCTTGTAGATTCAACAGCACATGCTTCCGCTCATTTTGTAAAATAGAGTAGCAGTAATCACTCTAGTCCTAAAGGGCAATTAGTACTCTCCTGAAGAGAAGCCAGGAAGGAGCTTGACTTTGCCTACAGATCAAATAGGATAACAGTGACCTATAAAGACAATAAATAGAAAGATGATTCAAGTTTTTACATAAACTTCTTTGTTTTTTAACTCTAATGCCACATATGTAAAGCTTTTGTACAATTAATGGGCTTATAAATAATGGTTCTTTCAGTCATACAAATTTTAGTTTACACAACTAATTTAAAAATTTTGTTGCTCACCTAGCTTTTTTATTTTTTCGCAATCATTGCCCATATTATGTAGATTAACCTTTACAGAGAATTTACAGGCAATTGTTTTGATTGTTCTCCTGATCAGCTCAAAAATTGTCGTTGAATCACATTTCCTATTCAATCACGCCCAAGCTCCTTAGCCTGAAGGTAAGGCTCTTTACTATTTTACAATTGTCCTCTGAATGCCTTTCCTGTCTTAAACCTCATCATCTCTTCACTACCTCCTTCTTTCCCACCTTCATTTTGCACAAGGAAAATTTTTGCTTTTCCTAGTATAGCATATTATTGCAAAGAAAACAGACTTCGAAGTTCAAAAGACCAAAATTGAAGTTTCGGTTTCATCACTTATTAGCTCTGAAATCCTGGGAAAAAAATAAACTACTATTTCTCAAATGTCTCTGAACCACCTATCTCTAGAGTGATTGTGACTTCCAAGTGAAAAAAATCCATGGGAAACACAGTGAAAATTAAAACTGTTAAGTGAAATACCACTAATTCCCACAGTGTATCAGAGTACTAATTCCATTTTATTTCAATGGTTTCATATGAAAAAGTGCTCCTGTAATGATACATGTTTGAATCCCAGCTCTACAATTTACTAGCTACTGACTTTGGAAAATTTACTTAATCTCTTTGTGACTCAATTTTTTCGTTTGTAAGATGGAACTAAGAATAGTACCTGTCGCATAAAGTTCTTATGAGGATTAAAAGAGTTACTGAAAAGAGCCTAGAAGAGTGTCTCCCACAAAGGAAATGCTATATCATGATTTGCTGAAGAAACTGCGTTAAACGAAGTTCAGTAGGTGTTTTTACTTCAGGACTTATTAGCAAATATGCACTGTGTTTTCCAAGAGAGAATGTAATAGACGGCTTTTCTCAAACTTAATTCCTCAAGAAAACTTTCTTTTGAAGAACACCTTGGAAAATAGTAAGCTTTATCAACAGTTGTTCAATTTCCTCTTAACAAATACTCCCTTTTCCTCACTCTTAACTTATTAAGGAATGACATGTACGTTGGCAAGGCCTGTTTAATTTGCATAGCATTGGCAACGTACCTTTTTCTTGTGTTTTTTAAATCGAAGATCCCATGTTTACAAAAATCAAAGTATTATTGCTGAGGAGTCTCTGGGTAGTGCAAATGGTTAATGCACTCAGTTGGTAACCAAAAAGTTGGAGGTTCAAGTCCATGCAGAGGTGCCTAGGAAGAAAGGCCTGGTGATCTGTTTCCAAAAAAATCAGCCATTGAAAATCCTATGGAGCAAAGCTCTACTCTGACACATACGGGATTGCTATGAGTCGCAATGAACTTGATGACAACTTTTTTTTTTAAACTGATGAAAACAGAAATGATGCTATACTCTCTAGAGAAGAGGGCTTTCCATTTATAGACTGTATATTTGTGCTTGGACTGATTTTTCAGTATAAGTTTCATTATTTCTAAAGTTAATTTTTGATTTCTTTGACATCTTCGTTACTCCTTCTTTGTCTCAGGTATTTTATCTTCACCATCACTGTGTATTTCAGTTTCTGCTGCAGAGATAAAAAGAATATGCCTCTAATCTTGGTACGATGAGATGATACATACATTGAATTTAAATAAATTAAAAATATGATTAAATATTCAGTGTGTCATGGATTGAATTGTGTCCCCCAAAAATATGTGTATTGATTTGGCTAGGCCATGATTCCTAGTATTGTGTGATTGTCCAGCATTTTGTCATGTGATGTGATTTTCCTGTGTGTTATAAATCCTACCTCTATGATATCAGTGACGTGGGATAGGCGGTAGTTATGTTAATGAGGTAGGACTCAATCTACAAGATTGGATTGTGTCTTGAGCCAATTTCTTTTGAGGTATAGAAGAGAGAAGCGAGCAAGAGACAGGGTGACTTTGTACCACCAAGAAACAAGAGCAAGGAGAACAGCACATCCTTTGGACCTGGGGTCCCTGTGCTGAGAAGCTCCTAGTCCAGGGGAAAATTGATGGCAAATACCTTCCTCCACAGCCAACAGAGAAAGCCTTCTGATGCCCTGAATTTGGACTTCTAGCCTACTAGACTGTGAGAGAATAAACTTCGTTTTTGTTAAAGCTGTCTATTTGTGGTGTTTCTGTTACAGCAGCACTAAATGACTAGATACTTTGTAAGTTTTGCTTTGAAAGCTTTCATTGAAAAGTCAATGGAAGAAGGTTCAACCAGCTTTGCAATGATAATGTCAGTGCTATATGCTTTTACATTTCAGCTACAACTGATATTCCTCTTTAACTACATTTTCTGTTAGCTGTTACCCTAAAGGAAAAAAAAAAACCTTACATATATTGGATAATTGCAGCATTTCTTTTTTTTTTTTTTT
>NW_004444175.1:2864545-2895950 GCF_000243295.1 Trichechus manatus latirostris
AAACAGAGTTGTATCCAAGTGTTTGTCTTCAATTCCACTGATCCTGTCTTCCACTGTTTCAAATCTGCTTCTCAGCCCTTCTATGACACCATCCATTTCTGAAATCTTGTTGTTTATCTTTTGGGATTCTAATTGTTGTTTTTGAATAATTTCTAGTTGTGAATTTATTTTGACCTTTTGTTCCTGCATTATTTTCCTGAATTCTTCCAATTTTTTGTCTGTATTTTCCATGAATTTGTCTATTTTTTGCTCATTTTTGTGTGCTTGTGGCTTCAGCTTTTGGAGAATTCTGAGTATTAGAGACATGAATTCCCTATCAGGTAGTTCTAGTGCATTTTCTTCCACTGGAAAGTCATCTGGTGTTTTATTTTGGATGCCTACTGGAACCATCCTGTACTGTTTTTGTAAATGTTTTGATATTGTCTGCTGTCTTTGGGGCATTCAGTAGTTATTTTTCTCATTTGTTGATTGTAGATTTGTTTGTTTCGTCCTTTTTTTTTTTATTTGGCTATGTCTAAGCAGGCGGGCTGTGTGTTCTTTGTTGTTTGCTTGTCTGTGGGCACGATACTTTTCTCCTCCTTCTCCAATTGGTAGGGTCAGTTGCTCAGATATGGTACGGCAGGGCAGGTCTAGCTGAAAAGGAGTTACTGGGACGGGTTGTTTGTGGTACTTACTACAGCCACCAGGGTGAGTCAGTAATCAGTGCAGGGCAGGTTCTCAGTAGGCTGTGCCTGTGGTGCTTGGTGGTGTGATATTAAGTGCACGGTGCAGATAGGCAGGTTGTGGGGGGGAGATTGTTATGTGTGGAGCTAAGATGGATATGGGACTGGAGAGAGGAAGAGGAGCCAAAAACATACAAACAACCAAAAGAGAGTGCTAGGGGAGCTTGCTATTGGAGTTGAGAGATGAGAGACTTTGAAATGGAGAAAAACAAAAGGGGGAAGAAGAAGAAAGAAAAGAAAAAAAAGCAAAGAATGTATAAATAAAAATCAGAAAGGAAAAAGAGCAGCAAAGCTCCCAGGCATCCCACCAGTGCAGCTATGAGGTCTGGGGAAGTTGTTCTCAGGTGTTGCAGTACAGCCTGGCTAGAAGGTGTAGAGGTATTAAACGCCAGGTATTCAGGGAACAGGAAGAGAAGGAAGGTAGACAGAGACGAGAAACTGAGTAATGAAGAAAGACGAAAAGGGATAAAGGGGGAAAGGAAAACAAACAAACAAAAAGTACAAGAAAAGCCCCCCAAAAAAACAGGGAAAAAAGAAACCCACAAAAAAAGAAATGCCCTCAGGGATCCCTCTGCACATCTGCACAAGCTGAGGGGGTAGGCTCCAAGTTGCGCAGCATCGCCTGGGCAGAATGGGTTCCCAACTCAAGAAAAGGAAAAGAAAACCAACAAACAACCCAAAACAAAGAAACAAACAAAAGCTCTGGGATCCTACCAGTGTGGCTGCCCAGACCGGGAAGCAGCTCCACACCCTAACGGAGCTCTGCAGCCCCTCAGGAAGAAGCAAAGCTGGCGCACAGAGCCAGGTTTTGAGTGAAAGGAGGGGAAGGTGGTGAGAGGTAAGGAAGAAATCAAAAGAAGTGGAAAAAAAGCAAGAACAAATGGCACTCGGAGAGCCAGCCAGTGTGGGCGGGTCGTATCCAAGTGGCCTGTGCTTCCTGGACAAGAGACTGTGTCCGTGAGAAGCAGAGGAGGCTGAGTGGGGGTGAAGAAGGGTGGGGGGTGGGGAAGTGAATATCAAAAATTACCAGAGCTCCGCAGCCCCTCAGGAAGAAGCAAAGATGGCGCATGGAGCCAGGTATTTGAGTGAAAGGAAGGGGAGGTGGTGAGAGGTAAGGAAGAAATCAAAAGAAGCAGGAAAAAAGCAACACTAGCAGCCAACAAATGGCACTCAGAGAGCTGGCCAGTGTGGTTTGATGGAATCCAAGCAGCCATTGCTTCCCGGACAAGAGACTGTGGCCGTGGGAAGCAGAGGAGGCTGAGTGGGGGTGTTGAAGGGTGGGGGGTGGGAAAGTATATATTGCAAATTACCAGTTGTTCTGTCTCCCACTGGATGCTCCATGAAGCTGCTTTCTCATACCCCCTATTTGCTGGTCTTTGATAGGAGTCCAAGATGGCGGATCTGTGCTGCGTTAGCTGATAAGGGACCTCTGCAAGAATCTCTCCTTGCTCTCCATTCTTTGTCAGTTTTCTCAGTCCATTGGTGCTTGGCTGAGTTCTTTATCTCTTCATTTGATGTTTTAGGGTTTCAGGAATGCTGTTTTCTCTGTTTGCCTTAGTTTTTCGGATCTTTGCTGTGGAGGGACGGAGTGGTGCTTCTGCCTAGGGTGCCATTTTGTGGAAGTCTCCTGCAGCATTTCTTTCTGTTTGTTTTCTTTTGAAACATTTATAAACACACTTTGCTTAAGATATTAAATAACCCGGCTACCAAAAACATTAGGACCATTTGTAATCTATGTTCATAATTTTTCCCTAGTATCTTTATAGGTTTTTGAAACCCAATGAACTTATAGAACTTACTTAGCTTTGTAAGTCAAAATATTTTAGCCAATAAATAGAGCCTGGAAAATTCTTTATGTCACAGATGCTTTTATTGTGATCTTTTATCACTTGATTTATCAAGTTAAGATAAATTGGTATAAACCAATGGATCTAAAAAGAACAGTGTCGTTTTTCTTTAAGAGTAAGCAGAGCTTCGAAATTGTATCTTCATTGAAAAATATGAATATACCCACTCTAAAGCTGAAGTGGGAAACACACATGATTTATCAGTCTGAAAGTCATACAGACTCAAATATTCAACATAAGATAGACAAAAAATAGCATTTTTAGTTCATTTTGTTTTTTTTCCCTGACCTTCTTGGACATTTCATAAATCTTTAAGAGATATTTCTATGCAATTATACCTAAAAGAAAACATATTATTTACCCATGCCTTTGACCCATATTTTTGTATTCATTTATGACTTCCCTTCAACAAGTACTTATAAATATGCACACATAATTGTTTAAGAAAATACAATATTAAAAATATATACATCATACAAAATATATAGTTAGAAGAGCATTTTCCAATATGAAGTAAACATTACCACTGGTAGAGCGTGAAATAATATTAGGGGAAGTCACAGGAACAAACTTCTTTTTAATTTTAATTGCTATTTATTTATTTTTATGTGTTTTAGAAAAATAAGAATTACATCCAAGTTTTCATTTCATGAGAATTAGAGGATATCTGAAAAAGAGTGAGCTACTAAAAAGAAAAATACAAAGTAAATGATAGTAAGGATTGTGTGAAAATATGGGAAAATAATGAAGGAGTTCAATGAAGGATGGGAATGCATTTTGTGGAACAGTGCATTAAGAATCAATACCAGCATTACAATGGCACTTCACTTTACAATATGATTCACTTCAGGATTTATTTAAGTAGGCTGTCTTCCTAAGTATATTTAGTTATCATTTAAATCACAAAAGTTAGATTGACCTTTATTGTCTGAATTCAGGTTTAGGTAAAACTCACAAGGCTAATGACCATGTCTATATAAATTAAGAAGTGAAGGACAACAAAAAACACAAACTAACTTGCATTGATTCAGTGAGACAATTTGTGTGGCAGTGCATTGCAACCCCAAAGTATTGTTCACATAAAGGATTTAAGGCACATACTATGTCTTGTCTTGATGGCTGCATCAGCTGACCCTTTAACCATCTGGTGATTTATCTGTCTCCTCTAATTCCTTCTGAAGTAAAACCATCTGCCTTGGTGCTGCTGAATCTCTTTGATACCTTCTCACATTCAATATATACCCAATACACTAAAAATTGACAAGCTTCATAACAGATATAATCACAGTAAGTTTGTAGAATATTTTTAGCAAAACCAATACTGAGTGAGGTCTGCAAAAAGATGTTTGGGACACAATATATTAGCCTTAATCATACGTGTTGTTGCCACAACCTTCTTTTTACAGTTTTTATGTTTCATAAGTCTTTCCATGTTCTCTGTTTTCTCTATTTGTCATAATAATACACAGACTATTGATTAGCCTATCAAGGTTTATTTTTTTTAAGTTTATGATTACCTGTTGACAAGTGTTTGGACTATTAAGCTTATGATAAAAAGAAACATGGTATTGTAGGATGATTGAAACAACTCTGAAGTTTCAATCCAAAGACTTTTTCATCTCTGTAGAGCAATTTGATCATACTTTGAAAGGAGTGGATTATTTAGAAGGAGACTGTGGCTAATCTTTTAGTGCTTGAAGAGGAAGTCAAAGAAAAGGTACTTAAGGCAAGCTCAAAAACTTTTATTTTATGTCTGTGCACCCGTTTTTTGACTTTTTTCCCTCAAGGGATGCCTTAAACTTTGCATCTCCTTGACTTCCCAGATGACACTGGAATCTGTTCCCCAGATCCTTTGGGTTCTGCATGTTCTTTCACAGCTTGTTATTTGGTAAATAAGTTTATAAATATAAATTGAAAATCTACAAGCTAATTATTCATCTTTTTAATGACAAATATATGAAGTGGTGTACTCCTTAACCTCAGGACAGTTTCCACTTCATAAAAACAGCCATTAAGATGAAAGAGATTTGAAACATAATCTTTGACTCATTCACTGGGTGATCAATTTTCAAAACTTTAATAATATTTTTTTGCCACTTGATAAAAATGTTACAACAACACATCACTTTTGATAATGGACAGAACAAGTAGAAAATAATAAATATACAAAAGATCTAAATAACACAATCGACCAACTTGACCCATAGACACACACAGAACACACCACACAATAGCAGTACTGTACACATTCTTCTCCAACGCACATGGATCATTCTCCAGAATAAACCATATTCTAGGCCACAAAGCAAGCCTCAATAGATTCAAAACATCGACATAATACAAGGCATCTTTGCTGAACATAATGATACAAAACTAGAAATCAATAACAGAAAGACCAAGGAAAAAATTAAATACAAGGAAACTGACTAATGACTTACTTAAAAACTCCTTGATCATAGAGGAAAATAAAATTTAAAAATTCCAAGAATTAAATGAGAATGAAGACACAAATACCAAAACGTTTTGGACACACCAAAAACAACGCTCAGAGGAAAACTTAAGATAATAAATACACACATCTAAATAGAAGAAAGATCCAAAATCAGTAACTTAACCAGACAACCTAAACAAATAGAAATGGAACAGCAAAAGAAGTCCAGACACCAGCAGAAAGGGAATAATAAAGATCAGAGCAGAAATAGATGAAATAGAAAAACAATAGAAAGAACCAACAAAACTAGAAATTAGTTCTTTGAAAGGATCAATAAAATTGACATACTACTGTCCAAATTGACAAAGGAAAAAAAAAAAGAGAAGATGCAAATAACCAAAATAAGAAATGAAATGTGTGATGTTACAACAGAACTAACTGAGATAAAGAGGATTATTACAGAATATTATAAAAAAATTTTACTCTCACAAATTTGAAAATCTAGTAAAAATGGACAAATTTATGGAAACACACTCTCAACCTAAACTAACACAAACAGAGGTAGAAAGCTTAAATAGACCCATAACAAAAGAAGAAATTGAAGATGTCATTAAACAAATCCCCACAACAACAAAAAACCCAGCCCAAATGGTTGACACCAATTCTACTCAAACTATTTCAGAACTCAGAAAAGGATGGAATACTTCTTAATTCATTTTATGAAGCCAGAATAACCCTAATACCAAAGCCAGGCAAAGATGCCACAAGAGAACAAACAAACAAACAAAGAAAGCAAACTTAGACCAAGATCCCTTAAAAACATAGAAGCAAAAATTCTTAACAAAATTCTAGCCAACAGACTACCACAGCACATCCAAAAAAAAAAAAAAAAATCATGATCAGGTGGGATTCATACCAGGGTTGCAAGAGCTTTTCGACATCAGAGAAGCAATCAACAATCAACGTAATTCACCACATAAATAAAACAAAGGAAAAGAATCACATGATCATCTCAATCACTGCAGAAAAGGCAGTTGATAAAATCCAACACCTTTTCCTGATAAAAACCCACAGCAAAATAGGAATAGAAGGGAAATTTCTCAACGTAATTAAAAGCATATATACAAAACCAGGGAAACCCTGGTGGCGTAGTGGTTAAGAGCTATGGCTGCTAACCAAAAGGTTGGCAGTTTAAATCCACCAAGTGCTCCTTGGAAATTCTGTGGGGGCAGTTCTACTCAATTCTGTAGGGTTGATATGAGTTGGAATCGACTCGACAGCAATGGTTTTTTTTTTTTTTTTAATACAAAACCAACAGCCAATATTACTCTCAACAGACAGATTGAAAGCATTCCTCTTGAGAATGAGGCAAAGATTCCCATTATTGCCATTCTTATTTAATATTGTACTGGAAGTCCTAGCCAGAGCAATAAGGTAAGAAAAGGAAATAAAGGGCATCCAAATTGGTGCAAAGAAGTGAACTAACCCTATTCTCAGATTACATGATCCTATACATAGAAAATGCCAGAGATTCCACAAGAATGTTACTGGAACTAATAGAAGGGTTCAGCAAAGTGGCAGGGTACAAGATCAACATCCAAAATTCAGTTGGATTCCTCTACACTAACAAGGAGAATGCTAGGAAAAAAACCAAAACAAAACAAGAAAATAATACCATTTACAATAGTCCTTAGAAGGATAAAATACCTAGGAATAAATTAAACCAGGGCTGTAAAAAGCTTATAAGGTATACCTTGTTTTACTGTGCTTCACTTTATTGTGCTTTGCAGATATTGCGTTTTTTTTAAATTGCAGGTTTTTGGTAACCCTTTATTGAACAGGTTTATAAGTGCCATTTTTACAACAGCTTGTGCTCATGTGTCTGTGTCACATTTTGGTGATTCTCTAAATATTTCAAACTTTTTCATTATTATTAGTAGTAATAGAGCCTGAAGATATGACTGAATTACTGAAATCTCATGATAAAATTTTAACAGATGAGGAGTTGCTTTTTATGGATGAGCAAAGAAAGTGATTTCTAGAGATAGAATCTACTCCTGGTGAAGATGCTGTGAACATTGTTGAAATGACAACAAAGGATTTAGAATACTACATAAACTTAGCTGATAAAGCAGCAGCAGAGTTTGAGAGGATTGACTCCAATTCTGAAAGAAGTTCTACTGTGGCTAACATGCTATCATACAGCATCATATGCTACTGAGAAATCTTTTGTGAAAGGAAGAATCAATTGACGCAGCAAAATTCACTGTTGTCTTATTTTAAGAAATTGCCACAGGCACCCCAGTCTTCAGCAACTACCATCCTCATCAGTCAGTAGCCACAAAAGCGATTATGACTCCCTGAAGGCTCAGATGACGGTTAGCATTTTTTAGCAATAAAGTATTTTTTAATTAAGGTAAGTACGTTGTTTTTCTTAGACATAATGCTACTGTACACTTAATAGACTACAGTATAGTGTAAACATAACTTTTATAAGTGCTGGGAAACAAAAAAATTCGTGTGACTAACTTTATTGCAATATCCACTTTATTGCAGTGGTCTGAAACCAAACCTGCAATATCTCTGAGGTATGCCTGTACAGGAAAAACTACAAAACAGTACTGCAAGAAACCAAAAGTGACTTACGTAAAATGGAAAAAACATACCATGCTCATGGACTGGAAGACTTAACATTGTAAAAATGCCAGTACTACCCAAAGGGATCTATAGGTATAATGCAATCCTGATCCAAATCCCAACAATGTTCTTTAACAAAGTGAAAAAAACAAATCTCCAGATTTTTTGGAAAGGAAAGAGGCCCCAAATAGCTAAAGCATTATTGAAAAAGAAGAACAAAGTAGGAGGCCTCATACTTCACAATCTAAGAACTTACTATACAACCAAGTAGTCAAAACAGACTGGTACTGGTACAATGACAGACACATACAGCAATGGAACAGAATTGAGAACCCAGAAGTAAATCCATGAGGTATGGAAAGCTGCTTTTCAATAATGGATCAATGTGCATTCAGTGGGGAAGAGATAGATATTCTCTTTAACAAATGTGCTGGCAAAATTCAATAACCATTTGCAGAAAAATGAAACAGGATCCATAACTCACATCATGCACAAAAACTAACTCAAAATGGATCAAAGACCTAAATGTTAAACTAAAACTATAAAGTTCATCGGCAAAAATATATAGACAAAACTACGGGTCCTAATTTATGACATAAATATAGTATCAAACATAACCAAAAATGCACAAACAACAGAAGATAAACTAGATAACTGGGACCTCCTAAAAATTAAATACTTATGCTCATCAAAATACTTTACCAGAAGAGTAAAAAGAACTCTTACAGACTGGGAAACAATTTTTGGCAACAACATATGTGAAAAGGATCTAATCCCTAAAATATATAGAAAACTTCAACATCTTAACAACAAAAATACAAACAAACTATTCAAATAGGGCAAAGGACTGAATAGACACTTCACCAAAGAAGACACTCGGGAGGCTGATAAACACATGAAGAGATGCTCCTGATCACTAGCCATTAGAGAGATGCAAATCAAAACTACAATGAGATACCATCTCACTCCTGCCAAAATGGCACTGATTAAAAAAAGAAAACAACAAATGCTGACAAGGTTGCGGGGAGATTATACACTGTTGATGGGATTGTAAAATGGTACAACCACTGTGGAAAGTGGTATAGCGCTTCCTCAAAAAGCTAGAAATAGAAATACTCAAGGACAAATATTTTATGAGACCACTATTATAAAAACCCCATAAAATCTTTTCATGCAGAAAAAAAAAAAAAACTTTGATGATTATGAGGGAGGGGAAAGGTGATGAGGAGAAATTACTAACTAGAGAGTAGACAACTGTTAACTTTAGTGAAGGGAAAGGCAACACACAATATAGGGGAAGTCAGCACAACTTGATCAAGGCAAAGCCATAGAAGCTTCCTAGGCACATCCAAACACCTTGCGGGACCAAGTAACTGAGACTGAGGTCTGGGTACCATGGTCTTGGGGGGACCTCCATGTCAATTGGCTTAACATAGTTCATAAAGAAAAAGTCTTAAAAGCTTGTGAGCGGCCATCTAAGATACCTGTATTGGTCCTACCCTGTCCAGAGAAAAGAAGAATGAAGAAAACTAAAGATACCAGGAAAATATTAGTCCAAAGGACTAATGGACCACATGAAACATAGCCTCCACCAGCCTGAGCACAGAAGAACTAGATGGTGCCCAGCTATCACCACAGACCGCTCTGACGGAGATCACATTAGAAGGTCCCAGACAGAGCGGGAGAAAAAATGTTGAACGAAATTCCAAATTCACCAAAAAAAAAAAAAAGAAATAAAAAACCAGACTTACTGATCTGACAAAGACTGGAGAGGCCCCTGAGACTGTGGTCCCCAGACACCCTGCCAACTCACAACTGAAGTCACCCTCAAAGTCCAACTTTCAGCCAAAGATTAGATAGTCCTATAAAACAAAGAACAACACACATGAGGAATGTGCTTCTTCGTTCAATCACGTATATGACACCAAATGGGCAACACCTACAAAAAGCGAAGATGAGAAGGCAAGAAAGGACAAGAAAACTGAATGAATGGACATGGGGAACCCGGGTGGAATGGGAAATGCACTGTAAATTTTCACCTAAAGCACAATGAAATTAAAAAAAGAAATTGAGTTGAACAAGCATCTGCTTCAGGCAATATACTCTGGTGAATTTATTTGCTGTAGAACAACTAGATCTTGAAGAGATCAATTTCCCCCTACTTGCAAAAACAAACAAAATGAGCAGGTCCAGAGCAGAGGAGAGTATACATCGGGCAGAGGAAGGCAGGGCTGCTTGGGCAGATGATCACAGAAGCAATGGCATTCAGATAAGCACTTTGGGCCAGTTGTGAGTGGGAGATCTGAGCCTGGGACTGATCAGATGTTGGATCAGCACTGAACTTCAATAGAAGGTGACTGAAATAATCCAGTCTTTGTCTATGGGCAGAAGTAGGAAAAGCATTCCCACTGTATGCTTTCAGGTTTTCCACAGATTTTAAGATCAGGCAAAGAACTCAAAGATTGCCAAGCATATGAGGAGCTAAGCCACTCTGAATGAGAGTCAGGAGAAAAAAACAAGCAACAGATTTAGACCCCCAATGACTGCAGACATTGGACTTATTGGAATCAGAATTTAGAAAAGCCTTCTATGAAATAGGATCCCTAGTGGATGAAATAAGTAAGTAAATGTTGGAGTCACAAAGGTGAGCAATCAAAAACATGCAATTTAAAATTTTAGTTGTTGAAAACACCTAAATGGAGGCGTTAAACAGCGTATTAAACAGAGAACTAATGAACTATAAATATCTGAAGAAATTTTCAATTATTAATTTTCCTGTGAATGTTTCCCTAATTCTAACAATTATGCTTTATGTCTATTTCTAGATTTATTGGCTTTGGGGCAATATTTTTGCTTTTACTCTGAAAGATTAGGATTCAGCAAAAAATTTGCACCTTAATTTATTAATGATTATAATTTTTTATTGTTTACCATTATAACTTTAAATAATACACAGTATATTTCATCTCATTCCACTGGCTCTAATCCAAACTCAGTCCTCTTCTCTGGAGGATGAGGATACTTTTTCCTTCATTTTCTACACCCTTCACATCCTGTCTTTGTTAATTATACCTGCACTTTTATATCACCAAAATTTTTAACGTTTCTTCTCTGCTTGGTAAACATAATTAAATTTTTTTGTGCTCAATCTATAGGTTGATTCTGTAACTTGAATGCTAATAAACTGCATTTTCATTATTATTATTTAAATAATTTTTATTAGTGAGCAAATAGCACGATTGTATTACTTTTCTTTCTCCGTAAATCTAGCTTCACAATCTTTGGATTCCTTGAAAGAGAATGTTCCTAGCATTAAGATTAAATCCTATCTCTGGTCATATATTCTATCAATTGTTTCAGATAGCATCTTCATAAGGAAGTATTTGGAATGCAACTGGTAAGAGCACAGGCTTGATAGACATGCATCCTATAGACGAGGATTATATCTGAGATATGTTGCTTATGAGCTGTGTGACTTGGGTGTGTTATTTGACCTGTTAGTTTTTCACTATCCTCATTTGTAAAACATGAATAAAGTAAGGAATATAAAGTACTCAAAACAATATCTGACATTTAATTAGTCCTCAAAAAATGTTAGGTAACCTTAATGTCATTTGGCTACCTATTTTGGATGGATTTTAGTTATTCCTGATAGTACTATTTATTTTTACAGTTGACAAATCATGATATCCTTATGTTTATCCAGACTTTCAACATAGTGTCCATAACATGAAGGCCCTTTTGTGTTAGAGACATTCCTGTCAGAGCTCTGTACCCATCTGTTCTCTGGTTACTCTCTAGGTCTGTGGCACAGCTGTCATCCCAAGATTTCTCCCATATTGCCTTCCCGTTTTGAAGTCACATTTTCCTGGATTCTTGTTTCTTATATTTTCTCCATCAGTTTGCTAAACTATATTTTCAAATACCATTCCAAGAAGAGGTGGAAAGGAAATAATCTTTTTCGTCCTCACGTATATGAACATTTCTTTATTCTGTCTTCCAATTGTTTATCAGATTGCTGGGTGTAGAATTTTAGGTTCAAAATCATTTCCCTTCAGAAAAGGAAATCATTTGTTGATTGCATTTTAGTATCTAGTGTTGTGAATGAGGGGCTGATGATGTAACAGGATCTTATTTTGGAGTTATTAAACTAATGTCTCCCAATCTGGATAATTCCTGCTCCTTTTTTGTTCCATGATTCCATAATTGATGACATCCATTGCTTCAATTTGAAAATAGTGATCATGGCTTAGCTTTGAGTCTAAAATTATATGTTTTTGGATCCATGGAAAGAAAATTATCTTGAAAATTACCTGACTTTGTTGAGAGAGAGAAAAACAACAACAAAAAAAAAAATGGCTTTCTAAATTCCAAAATATTTTATCTACATTTCACTTTCGTTTCATTTACAAAGCAAAGTTTGGAGATCTGAACAGAGTTTAAGGATAAATCACAGTGAAAATGAGTATGTTTCAGGGTAATAGTCTCATCAGTTGGAATTATAAACTCATTCAAATTTTAGAAGCCTGGAGAAATGGCAAGAATGAGACAGAGAAAGAGAGAGAGACTTGACAGAGTACGCATAAAATTTCTGTACACAGTTTTTGGAATATCTTCTTCAAAATCTCATGGTAACAATAGAATAGCCTCAGTAATAAAGGTGTGTAGGTAGAAGGACCTGAAATATGACTCTGATTGTTCGGAGCTTGTATGTAGTTGGTTGGGTATAAAGAAGTTCTAGTGTGCTTTGGGAAGAGAGAGATAATGAAGTGCTGAGAGAACGCAATTGCTTTGGAGAGTATTGGGACGGTGATAAGGAGGCTACAGAGTATTACAGAAGGAGCCATACCATAGACTTCAACAGTAGCACTGGCACAGGGCCCTCAATGGCTAACCAGGGAAAGCCCTACCTCAGCAGACACCAACACAGGAAGGCTCATGACCCAGGGGAAGGAACATCTCAGTGGAGGCCAGAGAGGACCTAGAGTTCCTGACAAGTATCGAGACCTTTCCTCCTCCTTTACATGACAATCATGTATCATTTTAGCTGCTAGTAAGAGAAAACTCTTAAAATAATACAGACATTTATAAGCTTACATGACTGGAAGTCCACAGGTAGGGTGGGCTTTCGGGAGGTTTTCACTCTCTTCCCCATGATGCTCTTCATTCTGTTCTCTGTGTATTGGGTTCATCCTCAATACACAGAGAGTAGCTAAAAGGCCAGTAGCTGGAAGCAGCAGTTACTCTGAGTCTCCTATACATGTGGGTCAGTGGCCAGAGAAGGAGAGTGGCTATCTTTTCTTGTCTCTCTCCAAGAAAAAGAAAACTTTTCATGGGATATATCTCCTTGAATTTCATGTGTCTAAATTTTTCACATGCTCATCTCTGAATCTATCCTTGAGCCAATGGAATGTCATGAGTTGATGGGCAGTGGGATAGGGTTTCTCATGTTGTCTTGGACTAATAGAGTCCACCAGGGATGCTCCATAACAGGAAAGTGTAGAATGGTTGTTAATGTGAGACTCCAGTGTTTCCAGGTTCTAGATAATATCTTGGGAAGGGAATGAGTGAAGGAAAAGATCTCTTGGCAACTTAGAAATATCCCTGATAGGATATTTGTAGTTAAAATTACTGAATATTTCCATCAAAATGACTCTGTAAAAGAAGAGCTTGACTTACATTTAGATACATGTTTAAGTCTTTAAATTCCCTCCCTCTCCATCCAATATGAATCAATGGGAATTCAAGCATTTTTTTTTTCCTTCTATATTTACATTCTACTGGGTAAGTTTTGAAGTGGTTATTCTAGTTTTATCATCATTCCCTTGTATGTGACATATTTTCTTCCTCTGCTATCTTTTAGAATCTTTTCTTTTTCCTTGGCATTGTAAACCTTCAAAAGGCTGTGTGAATTTTTTTCACTTATCATACAAGGCACTCAGTAAGTGAATCCTTTCGATACCAAGATTCATGTTTTCATATGAACTTTGATAATTTATTTATCTCTAATTTTTATTATGAATTAGTTGTTAGGCAAGTGTTGAACTTCTTAGATTGATCCTCTATGTTTTACATATTTTTCTCCCGTGTTTCATCTTCTTGTCTTTTGTAATATATTTTGAGAAATTGTACTCATTTTATATCCAAGCATTTCTATTAAATTTTTATTTTAGCAATTATATATTTTAATGAAGCTATGTGAATAACAATTATCCCTGGGAGAGTTTACTGCTTCCCAAACCATGCAATTTTTACTTGTCTTGTGTTCTGGAAATGGACTGAATGAAATGATGTGTATTAGGAGATTTGTATCATTTAAGAATGTATCACTATTATGTAATTATTGAGAACTAATTTTGCCTCAAGAGTCATTCTGGGTGAGCTTTGTTTCCCTGTGCATTTAACATTTACTATAAATCAACTACTTGATTGCATACCCATCTAATGATGATCTTCAACTATCACCACCCAAGGTTAATGAGTTGCATTGTAACATCAAAACCTAAAAGAATATAAATTTTGCATGTCATGATTTGATTTTTTGGATGACAAATTTCCTTCTTTCCACTAGGAAAATGGATCCAAAGCCTGACATTACTCAGGTAGCTGAGGTAGACTCAAGATAAGTCAACTGTACTAGAGGAACTGTCTTAGTTTCTAAGTGTTGCTATAATAGAAACATCACAAGTGGGTGACTTTAATGAATATAAATTTATTTTCTCATAGGAAGCTAGAAGTATGAATTCAGAGCATTAGCTCTAGGGAAAGGATTTCTCTCTCAGTTCTGGATGAAGGTCCTTGTCTCTTTTCAGCTTCTGTTTCTTGGTCCCTTGACAATCTTCATGTGGCTTGGCATCTATCTTTTCCCATTTGTGCTTACTTGCTTCTGTGCCTAATCTGCCCTTTTTATATCTCAAAAATGATTGACTTAATACACACCTTACATTAACTTAACAAAGAAACCTTATTCCCAAATGAGGTCACACTCACAAATATGAGGTAATGATTTACAATACAAAATTTTTTTGGGAAACAATTCAATCCATAACAGGAATTTTGGCACCTTTTTCACTTTTGCATATGCCTGCATAACATTATTATGGAATGCACAAAATTGATAGTAAATGTCCAAAGTAATTTAACATAAATCATTTATAATATTAAAACTATAAAACAGATACCAGAACCAAGATGGTGGAGTTCAATGCTCCATCACCTAGAGGAAAAGAAAATAAGACAAAACAAGCATAAAATGAAAGCACCAGCCTCGTCAAAACTCTGGTGAAAAGTTGGAGAATCATAGCATCAGATAAAGGCTTTAGAGAATGGTAGGAAGACTCTTTGACTTTTTTAGATGCTGGATTCAGCAGTCAGATTGAAGTGGCAATCATATTTTCAGCTTGGGATGTTGGTCCCTGGACCTGGAGTGAGCAGAGTACACTTTATTAACAGAGTGTGGTGTTTGACTGTTTGAATCAGTTGAGTGACTGACTAGAGGACTAAAGCAAAGTGCTCATTACTGTTTGGTCCAATCTTGGAAGTTGCACAGGATAGAGGAGTGGCAAACATAACCTGAGGCACTGTAAGGTAAATTGCTGAGCCCGTGGCCACCTGGCGCAAAGGAGGGCATTTGAGAGAATTTCTTTGGAAAATTAGTTTTTTAAAAGACATCCAAGTGTGTATAACTTTGAGAACCACACACATACCCAGGGCAAGATGCATGCTTACAAAGGCCTGTGGTAATCCTAAACTTTCTCCAAAGGTGGATCTCTTGGTTCAGCGTTAAGCCTGATTAAATATTAACCCAGCATTGAATCATTCTGCCAAGACTGAGTTTCCTCCACCCTCAATGGTTTTTCTTCCATTTGTTTCTGCAAAAATAAATTGGAAATGTTACTAAGCTAATGGACTAGCATAGCGTTCAACAACAGAAAAAGAAGAGAAAGACCAGACATTGGACTTACTAAATGCAGTTATTTTTTTTAATGGTTTTAAATATGTTCAAAGAGCTAAAGAAAATATTTAAAGAGAAGTAAAATCACAAAAACAATATATGAACAAAATGAGAATATTAACAAAAAGTTAGAAATTATAAAAAGGTGTTGTTGTTGTTAGGTGCCATCTAGTCAATTCTGATTCATGGGGACCCTATGTACAATGGAACGAAACACTGCCCAGTTCTGCATCATCCTCACAATCATTGTTATATTTGAGCCCATTGTTGCAGCCACTGTATTGATCCATCTGCTTGAAGGTCTTCCTCTCTGTCACTGACCCTCTACTTTACCAAGTATGATGTCCTTCTCCAGGGGCTTATCGGTCCTGATGACATGTTCAAAGTATCTGAGATAAAGTCTCACTATCCTTGCTTACACGGAGCATTCCGACTGCACTTCTTCCAAGACAGATTTGTTCATTTTTCTGGTAGTCCATGGTATATTCAATATTTTTCTCCAACACCATAATTCAAAGACGTCAATTCTTCTTGGCTTTTCCTTATTCATTGTTCAGCTTTCACATGCATATGAGGTGATTGAAAATATGGCTTGAGGCAGGCACACCTTAGTCCTCAAAGTGACATCTTTGCTTTTGAACACTTTCAAAGGTCTTTTGCAGCAGATTTGCCCAATGCTATACATTGTTTGATTTCTTGCTTGCTGCTTCCATGGGTGTTAATTGTGGATCCAAGTAAATGAAATCCTTGACAACTTCAATCTTTTCTACGTTTATCATGATGTTGCTTATTGGTCCCGTTGGGAGGATTTTTGTTTTCTTTATGTTGAAGTTTAATCCATACTGAAGGCTGTGGTCTTTGATCTTCACCAGTAAGTGCTTCAAGTCCTCTTCACTTTCAGTAAGCAAGGTTGTGTCATCTGCATATGGCAGGTTGTTAATGAGCCTTCCTCCAATCCTGATTCAGTGTTCTTCATTATATAGTCCAGCTCCTCAGAGTATTTGCTCAGCATACAGATTGAATAAGTATAGTGAAAGGATACAACCCTGTCACATACCTTTCCTGACTTTAAACTGTGCCATATCCCCTTGTTCTGTTTGAACGACTGCCTCTTGGTCTATGTACAGGTTTCTCATGGGCACAAGTAAGTGTTCTGGAATTTCCATTCCTCACAATGTTATCTATAATTTTTTATGATTCACACAGTCGAATGCCTTTGTGTAGTCAGTAAAACACAGGTAAACTTCTTTCTGGTATTCTCTGCTTTCAGCCTAGATCCACCTGACATCAGCAAAGGTATCCCTCATTCCACGTCCTTTTCTGAATCTGTCTGAGCTTCTGGAAGTTCATTGTCAATGTACTGCTGCAACTGCTTTTGAATGATCTTCAGTAAAAATTTTACTTGTGTGTAATATTAATGATACAAAACAGAAATTATGGAATTCAAAAGTACAATAACTAAAAGCTAACTGGAGGAGTTAAACAGCAGATTTGAGCTGCCAGAAGAAACAATCCGTGAGCCTGAACTGATCATTCCATAATGATCAGTCAAAAGAACAGAAAGAAAAAAAAGAATAAAGATAAACAAATAGAGTCTAAGAGAACGGTGGGACACCATTAAGTGGAATAATATATTCATTATGGAAGTTCCAGAAAGAGAGGAGAAAAAGAAATAAACAGAAAGAATATTTGAGGAAATAATGGCTAAAAACTTCCCAAAATTGACAAAATACATAGATTTGTGCATAAAAGACTTTTAAGGAACTCTGAGTAGGATTAAATCCTAGGAAACTGACACCAAGACACTTTGTAATTAAATGGTCTAAAACCAGAAAGAGAGAGACAGAGAGCTTTGAAAACTCTAAAAAAAAAAAAAAAAAAAAAAAAGCCAAGTTTTGTGTACAAGGAAGCCCCCATAAGATTGTTGATTTCTCCTCAGAAACCAGGAAGCCAGAAGGCAGTGGGATGACATATTCATGGTGCTAAAAGAAAAAAAGAAAAAAACATCAACTGTCATACAAAAATCGTATATCTGGCAAAACTGTCCTTCAAAAATGAGGATGAAATTAAGACTAGAATTTGATCAAACAATTAAGTACCATAGCTCAGATAAGTTGACACAAAAAATTAATCATCACAGTCCACCCCTTGTCAATCTGGCACCCATTCATGTCTCCTCAAATCATATTTAATCTCCAATAAAGACAATAACAAAGTTGTTCTTCTGCTTAACATGTATAACTATTCTTCATAAATCTGAAAAAACAAATAAAAGCTTCCCTGACAAACAAAAGCTGAGGGAGTCCATTACCACCAGACCTGCCCGTAAAGTAACGCTAAAAGCAGTCTTCTAGTTTGAATGGAGAATATACTAGATTGTAATCTGTAGCTTTATGAATAAATAAACGCTTTTGGTAAAGGTAATATAAGGGGAAATACAAAGGCCAGTTTTGCTATATTTATTTGGTTTATAACTCTAGTTGTTATGTTGTACATGATATAGAAGAAAAAATATAAATAATAATGATAAGTATATGATACTGGAAACACAATATATAAAGATGTAATTTCTGACATTAACAGTGTAATGGAGGAGGGTGGAAGAGTATAGGAACAGAATTTTGCATGTTATTGAAGTAAAGTTAGTATCAATGTAAACTAGGTAGTTATAAATTTATGATGGTAAATGTAAGTCCCAAAGTAACCACAAATAAAATTTCTAAAAAATATGTACACAAAAGGAAATGAAAGTTCTTCCTCTCTGGGCTTGGAGCTAGTTTGTGGAGACATGGCTAAATAACCAAGGTCAAAAAGGTGGGTAAATATGGGACCTGTTACGGTCACTCAGGAAAATGGTGAAGAAGATTGAAATTGGCTTAACATGCCAAGTTCACTTGCTCCTTCTATGGGAAAACCAAAATGAAGAGACAAGGTGTGGGGATCTGGCACTGTAGTTCCTGAATGAAAATGGTAGCCAGTGGTGCCTGGATGTACACCACCATCTGTACAGTCTACTCCACTATCAAAAGGCTGAGGAATTGGGTCATGTTATCATGGGGCTACAAAGTCCAAATTCTGTAGGTCAGGTGGCAGCAGGCTGGATGATTCTAGTAGTCTTGTGTCCCCAAATCAGTAGGTCAGGTGATGAGGGAGAAAAAGAATTTTGGCAAGATGTGTATTCATAGTCCAGAGGCTGAATACTCTGGAGAAAAAACTTCCTTTTTGCTCTTAAGGCCTTCAACTGATTGGATGAGGAGGCCCACCACATTATGCAAGGAAATCTGCTTTACTTAAGGTCAATTGATTTAAATGCTAATCACATGTAAATACTTCATAACAACATCTAGACTAGTATTTGACCAAACAATTGGGTACAATAGCTTAGAAAAAAATTAACCGTCACAGTCCAACCTTTGTCAACCTGGCACCCATATGCATCTTCTTAAACCATATTTAATTTTAATCTCTAATAAACACAATAACAAAGTCACAGTTCTGCTTAACATGATGTCTATTTTTCATACATCTGAAAACAGACTAAACCTTTCCCAGAGAGAATTCAGAGTCCTTGGGTGGTGTTCACTACTCTTCTTAATATCCTGAAACTTAAGTACTGTGATGTAAAATTAATACATCTATGTTATATGATTAGCAAGGAGATAATAAAGGGAAGAAAGCAAAGATATTATACACAGACACACATACACACTCAAATATATTCATAATCAAATAGGGAAGAAATACTTATAACAATCACAGTCCTTGTTTCTGCAACTGGTCACATGGTCATGGCTGGTATTTATACTTACCTTCTTCCATGACCCATACGTACTCTCTTTGTCCTCAATAAGCATCTCAGCTGGTTCTGGTTCTTTGCCTAGTGGAGTGACCCAAACCTTCATTCCTGACAGTTCTTGGCTATTGGCAGTCCTGCCTGAATTGGGTTGTTGTAGTTTTCCATTGACTTGAATCACAGGGCATGGTAGTACTAAGAGATCCCTTAAGGGAGCTCCTGTTGTCCATTTATTCTTCTTTCCCTCCATTGTCTAATAAAAGTCCAATTTCTTCTTGGCAATCAGGATCAATTACACCAGCCAGTAGAGTATCTCGCTTCTTTGCCTATTGATTCAGAGGCATGTACAGCCTAAAGTGGCTGGATGGCAGTCTTAATTTCCAATTCAGTGGAACATTTTTGTGTTTCCTGGTGGAAGAATTCCTCCATTTGGAACTAAGATCTCTTGACCATCGGATCACAGGAGTAGGGAGCAAAATATCTGCTAGTGGATCAGTGGGGGTAATAGTGCCTGATGCTGCTCCTATTTCCACCCCTTGATTTCTGAAACAGTGAATCCACTAAAACAGTCAGAGAGTTCTCAAAGCAGGCCAAAAATTGGCATTATTTTACTCTAAGAGCTCCCAGATTTACCATGACTATAGTGGAGTGAATTTTGAGTGTTTGAAGAAGTAAGAGGAATTTTAAATTTGATTATTTGTATGTATGGGATTCTCATGTGTGAGTTTCTCATAATATGGGTATTGCCAAGCATAGTTATGCTTGTTTTTATTTTGATCTTTTTAACTGCCAGAAATTCAAGCCGAATTTGGAAGAAGTTGTGGAAACAGGGATATCACTGCTGATGTCAGATGGATCCTGGCTGAAAACAGAGAATACCAGAAAGATGTTTACCTGTGTTTTATTGACTATGTAAAGGCATTTGACTACGTGGATCATAACAAATTATAGATAACATTGCAAGAAAAAAATTCTGGAACACTTAATTTTGCTCATGAGAAATTTGTACATGCATCAAGAGGCAGAACAGAACAAGGAGATACTGAGTGGTTTAAAGTCAGGAAAGGTGTGCATCCAGGTTGTATCCTTTCACCATACTTATTCAATCTGTATGCTGAGCAAATAATCTGAGAAGCTGAACTATATGAAGAAGAATGGGACATCAGGATTGGAGGAACACTTGTTAACAACCTGCACTATGCAGATGACACAACCTGGCTTGCTAAAAGTGAAGAGGACTTGAAGCACTTACTGGTGAAGATCAAAGACCACAGCCTTCAGGATGGATTAAACTTCAACATAAAGAAAACAAAAATCCTCACTACTGGTCCAATAAGCAACATCATGATAAATGGAGAAAAAATTGAGGTTGTCAAGGATTTCATTTTACTTGGATCCACAATCAACATCCTTGGAAGCAGCGGTCAAGAAATCAAAAGACACATTGCATTGGGCAAATATGCTGCAAAAGATCTCTTTAAAGTGTTGAAAAGCAAAGATGTCACCTTGAGGACTAAGGTGCGCCTGTCCCAAGTCATGGTGTTTTCAACGCCTCATATGCATACTAAAGCTGGACAATGAATAAGGAAGACCAAAGAAGAATTGACTCCTTTGAATTGTGGGGCTGGCAAAGAATATTGAATATACCATGGACTGCCAAAAGAATGAGCAAATCTGTTTTGGAAGATGTACAACCAGAATGCTCCTTAGAAGCAAGGATGGCAAGACTACATTTCACATACTCTGGACATATTATCAGGAGGGGTCAGTCCCTGGAGAAGGATATCATGCTTGCTAAAGCAGAGGGTCAGCAAAAAAGAAGAAGACCTTCAAGGAGATGGACTGACACAGTAGCTGCAACAATGATCTCAAACATAGCAACTATTGTGAGGATGGTGCAGGACAGGGTAATGTTTTGTTCTGTTGTGCGTAGGGTCTCTGTGAGTCGGAACCAACTCAATGGCACCTAACAACAATAATGTGAATACAATCAAAACTTGTCTAAATTCAAATACATGATCTAATTTTGAAATTCAACAACAAAATAAAATTTTATATGAAAATATCTATGTACATATTTTCAAGAAAAAAAATTATATTCACTTAATGCCGCCTATAGCAGTTTTGAATATACGAAGATAAAAAAGGATTTAATTTTCTCACTTGAATATTTTCCTAATTTGATGAACAAGCTGAAAAATGGAAATGACAGCCATTTAAAATGATCTGTCCAGAGGAGCTTAAAGGAAGCCTCACAATCTTTTATTATTATTATTTTTCTTAAAGGTAGCTGTGGGTGTATATAGGCATATCTATATTTTGTAATTAAAGTTAAAACATCAGAGTATTGTCCTAGACTCAGACATCTCATAGCTCCTCTTGGGAAAATTTAAGCAGGGTGATAATTCATAGCCTCCAGGAGACAAAATCTATTTATGCGGAAGTGTGAAAATAGAGGAGTCATGAGCACACACACACAAAAAAAGAAAAGAAAATGAAAATTGCAGCTGGAAAAAAAATACCTAGACTCTAGTAGGGGGAAAAGGTTGGCCTTAAAGAATTGGGTGTTCTCAAGCTTACCTCATGTTTTTAATAGAAATTCTTTGTTGTTTGCTTTTTACTGAAAACCAGTGACAAGAAGAAAAAAGGTTCAAATAACGTACCAAATCACCCATATGTGACTCACAGAGAATTACAAACAGAACACTGACATCTGTCAGTGACAAACGGCTCCCTGATACGTGTTATTTAGGTGGTGTGCAGTTACTGGATGATGGTTTTTTACAATATTTATTTCATTTAATATCTTAAAATATCAAAAATATTTCAAAATAATTATAATCAGCTAATGATTATAATCGGAGCCCTGGTGGCACAGTGGTTAAGAGCTATGGCTGCTAATCAAAAGATCGGCAGTTCGACTCCCTATGGGGCAGTTCTGCTCTGTCCTACTGGGTCGCTTTGAATTGTAATCAGTTCAACTACAATGGGTTTGGTAGGTAGGTAATGATTATAATAGATATGAAAAAGAATTACTATTATTATTTTGGATGGTACTGTTAAGAAACCCTCTTTTACCTAGAAAATTGATGTATGAATGAAGAGGGACTCAACAGCAGGCCCCTGTGGAGCTTCTCTCTGGATTAGGGGTCTTCAAACTACAGCCTGAATGCCAGATCCCACCCACCACCTGTTTTGTGTGGCCTGCAAGCTAAGAAAGTTTTTTTTTTCCATTTTTAAATGGTTGAAAAATCAAAAGAATATTGTTTTGTGGCACATGAAAATTGTATGAAATTCAAATTTTAGGGTCCATAAATTAAGTTTCTTGGAGCACAGTCATGTTAATTCATTTATGCATTGTCTGTGGCTATGTTCCTGCTACAACAGCTGGGTTGAGCAGTTGCGACATGGTGAGCTTTTCTTAGGATGATGGGGGAAGAGTTGGAAAATATTTACTGTCTGAACCCTTACAGAAAAACTTGGCTCACCCATGAACTACAGCACTGATTTGAGATAATGAGTCTCTAATAACCCTCGGTGGTAATGTCTTTACTCAAGTTTCAATTCCCAGGAAAGAGAATCTGACAAGCTCAACTAAACTTGGACCAGGTTTCCATCCCTTCAACTCTGATGGCAGGTGGGGACATTGGGGTGTAATTAGACGAAGATTTTTTTGAGTATCCAAGACAATAGACTGTGTTATAAATAGAAGGGAGGTCCAGGGAGGAAAGGCTATGGGCAAAGAAAAGCAAAGGACATTTCAACACTCCAATAAAATTTTCATGGTTGTCTTTTCTCTCATTTTTAATTGTCCCGATGTACCTTACATTTCAATAAATCAACAAATATTTATTAAGTAGCTATTTTGTATGTTACTTTCCTAGGCCCAGGTGCCAGGTATATAAAACAGTTCCTGTCTTTGGGGGTGTTTTAGTTCCAGGAAGAAGACAGAAATTCAAAAGAAGGAATAAAATATTATGTGATAAGTACTGCAAGAGAGGTATAAGCAAAGTATTAGAGGAGTAAAGAGAAAGGAAGAAACAACTTTTGCCTTTAGAACTTCAGGAATATTATAAAAAGGTGAATTTTTGAGGTAGATCTTTAAGGATCTTGTTCCAAATATTTATTTCTCTAGAACAAACAACCCCAAGCTTAATGGCTTCACACAATATTTTACTAAAGAGTCTCTATTTTGGGGAGGGTTTGATAGGCACAAATTGTCTTTACTGGGGCAGCTCAAATGGTGACTGAAGGACTCACTTTCAAGAAGACTTACTGTTGTCAAGTTGGTACTGGCTGTCAAATGAGAATTCAGCTATGGCTGTAGACTGGAGTCCTTGGTGTTCTCTCAGTAAGCCTCTCCTCAGGCTACTTTAGCTTCTTTACAGCATGGTGGTTGGTTTCCAAGAGCTAAGGCATCCAGTAAATAAGCTGGAAGTACATGACATTTTTATGACCTAGCCTTGGATTCCACATAGCATCACCTATGCCATGCTCTGTTGGTGGAGGTAGTCACCAAGTCCTACTCAGGTTCAAGGGGGGAGACATAGATATTAACTCTTGATGAGGCAGTTGCAAAGTTCTAGAAGAACATTTGAGGTTTGATATACTGTCATAGCAATCTTTGGAAAATACAATCTGCCATAGATGGAAGAAATTTGGAAAACTTAAAAGATATACCAGTAGAAAATGTAGAAATGTACAAAAGCAAGGATTTGTGAAAGGGCTTATCATATTCAAGGAACATCTCTGATGCACATGGGGTCACCATGTATTAGAATCGACTCAGTGGCAACTGGTTTTGGTTATAATGTTCACAAATATGACTTAGACATTTTTCACCTTTGTTTTTAGTGTGTAGCCCTCATCTAACATTTTGCTTTTTCATATTTGAATTATAACAAATTAGAAATACTTGGTAAATATTAAGAGCTTATATGTATATGTATATATGTATATGTATATCAGCTGCTATTAATCTTGTGTTTTCCTTGAGTTCACCTCATATTAATGGCTTCCATCACATCGCCTTTGCTAAACAGTTGCTCCCTTTGAAGTGCAGCTTCCTAAAGTTGCGCTTCACAATCTTCCTTCCCTTCCAGATGCTGCATAGACTTTCTTACTTTCACTCTTCTTTCTTTTGCTCCATTTTGTAGTCTTGCAAATGAGTAAGGAGACAGACCTACAGACATGACTTCTCTTCTTTTTCACCATTCTTCTCTCCCTTCACCCTTCATGCTTCACTTCTTTATCTTTATTCTGTAATTCCTTCTCTTGATGGTCCTGATTACCGACGATAGCTGAGACTCACCAGACCCTTGGCAGAAATAAGGCAAACACAGTTCAGGTTATGTTTTTCCTAACTCCCACAGTCCTGTTGCTGCAGATGTTCTCACTGCTCTCCCTGTCCCACAGGTTCTGCCTGCCTGGTGCCTCCATGACATGCTTCACATGCTCTGCCTCCTCCACCCCTGAGGTGCATGCAGGGGTTATTCCCGCAGGCTCTGCAACTCCTCAGTGTCATTGTTCTCAGATGTGGAAACCATCCTGCCTCCCTCTCAGCAGACATTCACAGGTGAAAAACCACCTGACTATGTACTCATCCAATGTACCGATGTTATTCTTCAAAACCTTTTGCTTACAAAGATGAGGAAATTGGGGAATAGATAGATTAAAAGACTGAAAAATTCACAAAGTAGTAAAGTGATAGAATTAAAACTTTGTAGCTAGGTCTCTTGACTTCTAGGTTAAAAAAAATATGTGGAACAAATTTGGGTGTTAGGAAAATTCTACTTCCACATGCTCTGCTCTAGTTTATTCACAGGCAAAACACCAATTTTTTAACATGTCAACCAACTATTACTAAACTGGAATTAAAAGTTTTCCTCTGTAAGGTCACTGCAATTTAAATGGAAAGATTTCTGCTTTCTTTGAGTAGTAGATGCAAAAGTTCAAAATGTTATGTTCTTGGAATTTGTGTCTTTATACATTTTCCTACTTGGATGTGGACTTTGAGGGTCCTTGGAGTTCAGTTTTACACTCTTTGCAAGGGTGTATTGTTAAAAAGAGTGGATTGTTAAAAAAACAATCCCTATACATTGTTTCTTTTCACCTAAGACAAATCTCTACCATCAACTCTTAAATAATCATTTCAGCCATTATAAACTAATTACTGTTTTAAAATAACAATCCTTTATAAGCATATCTTTAAGCAGCTTTTACAACTTTATTTTAGGCTGATTTTTTTTTAATTGTGGTGAAAATATACACACTAAAACATTCATCATAGGCTGATTTTTAATTCTGCTAAAAAAAATATTGCTGCACAGTTTCTCTGAACTACAAGGCTTCAGAGCACATCCCTGTTGGTTTAGAAGTGAATACCTTAATTCAATTCTCAAGAATACTCTTTAGTCTAAATGAACCTCTTAGGTTGTATCTACTCAAAGACAAGACAGCAATTGAATAAAGGTCGAATCAAACTAAATATAGATATTACGGTCCCCAAAACAAGAAAATGGTTTAATTTCAATTTATTTACTTAAACTATTTCTGAATGTTGGTGTTGTTAGCTGCCATTGAGTCAATTTCAACTCAAGAAAACTCCATGCCTGCAGAGTAGAACTATTCCATAGGGTTTTCAAGACTGTGACCTTTGGGAGGAGCCCTGGTGGTGCAGTGCTTAAGAGCTAGGTTGCTAACCAAAAGGTCCGCAGTTAAATCCACCAGCTGCTCCTTGGAAACCCTATAGGACAGTTCTACTCTGTCCTACACGGTCTCTATGAGTCAGAAGTGACTCAACGGCAACGGATTTAGTTTAGTTTTGTTTTGTTTTTTGGAACTTTGGGAAGCAGATTGCCAGGATTGTCTTCCAAGGTACCCATGGGTGAGTTTGAACAGCCAAACTTGTGCCTAGTAGTAGAATGCTTAGCCGTTTATGCCACTCAGGAATGCTATGATTCATATATCAAACAGTATGCAAAATAAGTCTTCCATAAAGAATATTTATTTTAAATGTTGGCACGGTGGTTAAGTGCCTGGCTGTTAACCCAAAGGTTGGTGGTTTGAACCCATCAGCAGCTCTGTGGGAGAAAGATGTGGCAGTTTTCTTCCGTAAAGATTACAGCTTTGGAAACCATATGGAGCAGTTCTATTCTGTCCTGTAGGGCCACCATGAATTGGAATTGACTCGATGGCAATGAGCTTGGTTATACAATATCATAGTAAGATAGCTAACGGTGACATGTAACCTGTTGCTGTCATCGAGTCAGCTGTGAGTCATGGAGACCCCATGTGTAAGAGAATGAAACGTTTCCTAGTCCTACGTCATCTTCATGATTATTAGTATGTTTAGTCCATTGTTACAGCTATTGTATAGTGCCTTCCAACTTAGGGGGCTTCTTTTCCAGCACATTATCAGACAATATTCTGTTGTGATCCTAAGATTTTCATTGGTTAATTTTCAGAAATAGATCACCAGTCCTTTCTTCCTGCCTGTCTTAGTCTGGTAGCTCTGCTGAAATTTGTCTACCATGGGTAACCCTGTTGGTATTTGAAATATCAGTGGCATATCTTCTAGCATCATAGCAACACACAAGCCAGCACAGTATAACACACTGACAGATGGGTGGTGGACACATAAGCTATACTCCAAACAAACAACACTTATTGAGACCTTGTATGGTGCTAATATTATCCCAGTGCCGGGCGCGATGGAGATCACAGTGATCTCTGAGGATAGAGTTCCAACCCATGAGGCATTTAAAGCTTAGTTTAGAAAATAATAGAGAAGGAACATATAAACATAAAGTATTACTATTTTAATTCAGCTGCTCATGATATCTTAAAAAGCACTTCAAGTGAGCTATTTTAATTTTAAAATGGTTAAAATTAATACATTTATTTTGTAATACATTTATGACTCAAATAATTATATATTATCTGTGAGTATTCTACTAGGTTTGTAAAGAAACACGTTTGTCACCTTTTGAAAGAGTTTGGCTTCTTTTCATAAAATTCTATTTAGTAACCGAGAAATGGTATTTGAATTTAGAAGTCTTATAAAATGGACCCATGTGACTGGAAAGATTAATGAATCTTCATAGAATGACTTCACAGGAATGAGTAAGACCTATGTCATTTTGAAGAGATTCATAATGTAAAATTTACTTCTTAAAAACTGTAGAATATGTCATGTTTTCTTTACCAAAAGTACAAATCCCTCAAGATTTTGTAGTCTAGAACGTTTTTGGGGTGGAAGGGGCTGAAGGCTCTTGTATTTTTTTTCTTCATCTATTTGCATGTGAGAGATTCTCTATAAGCTTGAAGTGTGAATAGGCTTTTCTTGAAATTTCACACAAAGCTTCATACCTTCTAGTGTGGATCTGTATTTATACTAGAATTTATCTCGTTATCTGTTACTTTTAGAAAATATCCCTGAGAAATATATTCTGTAATTTAATAGCCTTGAAGATAGGTAGACACACATGAAGGAGAAAGTGCTAAGATCTGGGGAGAAAGGAAAAATAAAGGGAGAGTGCTGACGAGAAGTAGTAGTAATTCAGGATGCCACAGTGAGGGTGGATTCAGTGGAAGATTGCACCATCTTGTATGTGTCACTTTTTCTGAATTAGGAGAGAAAATTTTCTATATGATGTTTTTCACCAACTGCTCTGTGATTCTAATTTAAGACAGTCTCACTTTAATCTACCCAGTTAAATGTGTTGCTATATTTTCTATCAGCTCCGTCCTCTAAAAATAATAAAAACACAACAGTTTGCTCTTCATTTTTACATATGTATGTGGATGTGATATTTTAGATGGGAGAACAACTATAAAAATAAAAGCTGGAAAAGATTTTATCATATAATATCTGTTGATTTTTGGAGCTTTCAAACCAATAGGATACTAAGTTACTGGTTTTGCTAGCAATCTATCTTATGTTATATTAAAAATCAACCGAGAAACATTTTTGTACCTTGAGTTTAGTATTCACCATTAACCAGTCAAATCCAATTGAATGAAAAATTTACAATCCATGAGAGTTTGAAGGTTGAGCTTTCTGAGCTTCCAGACCTGAGGATTTCTCTAATAAACCAAACCAAAACCCAGTACCATTGAGTATATTCCGACTCGTAGCGACCGTATAGGACAGAGTTTCCAAGGCTGTAAATCTTTATGGAAGTGGACTGCCACATCTTTCTTCCACGGATTGGTGGTTGGAAGTGCTAACCTTTTGGTTAGCAGCCAAGCACTTTAATCACTGTGCCACCAGGGCTCCTGTATCTCTAATAAAAAAAAAAAAAAACCAAACCAACCCGTTGCTGTCGAGTCAATTCCAACTCGCAGTGACCTCATAGTTTAGAGATTTGAAATGAGTAGAATTCAGTGACTTATTTATCATGGTTTATGAAGTTCAGCTGGAATGACATAAGTTAAGGTGGAGGAAAGTGAAGTCATATACCTCCTTCACCCTCCACAGCACTCACCACTAGTCATTGAAAATTTGAATCGCTTGTGTTATGAACGTTTAATACTATACCAAAGTTTTAAATCATTACTTCCTATCCAATTAAACTGATCTTCATGGACAATGAGACTTGCTGATTTTGTGACTTTACATTCTCCCTAGCTCAACTAACCCAGCTGATCTCTTCCATTCCTCAATCCTATTTTTAAAATCTCTTAAACCAGTTGCTTTCAAGTTGTTTCTGACTCATGGTGACCCCATGGGCATCAGAATATTACTGTACTTCATAGGGTTTTCAGTGGCTGATTTTTCAGAAGTAGATTGCCAGGCTTTTCTTCTGAGGTGCCTCTGAGTGGACTCAAACTGCCAACCTTTTGGTTAGCAGCTGAGTGCATTAACCATTTATACCACATAGGTATCCCTTGTTCCACTCTAGGCTTTAGAATTTAACTCAAATGAGATTTCCTCCTGGAAGACTTCCCTACTTCCTAAGATATAGAATCCTTTGCTTATCTTTATTATGACACTTACTATGATTTCCTGAAAGTATTTGGTTATGAATCTAAGTCTTTCCCATGTTAGATTATAAGTTCTTAAAGCTGTTAGGATGAGGAGGGAAGAAGGCAGAATTAGTATCTAACTCGTCTTGTTTTTTCCCAAGAGCTAACACAGAGTAGGTGTTCCATAAATAGGTTTGACATAATAGAGAGGGTTTTAAACAAGAAGGAATGGGGACATTTCATGGTCACCAACTGGCCTTCTTGCTCTTGTATAAGTCTTGTCTTTTAGTGGTAAACACTAGTATTGTAGCTAATGCAGAAATATTTCTACTATCATCTTTGGTCTGTTGGGTTTATTCTATTTTTATTGGTGAGATTGCACGATCAGTTTTCACACAGTCATTTACAGATCAATGTGGAAAGCAGTTAATTGAAAACTTGCTTTTGTAGTCAAACACTATTTTCTAACATTGCCGAACTATTTAACCAATGTGAGATTCTGATGATTGAGGAGATTTGCTAAAATAATACGGATTTTTCCAAAACTTCATAATTACTTCTCCTCTTCCCACCAATAAATGTATATTCCTTAGGGTCTTATAATAATGTAGAAGACAGTCCTTCATGTAAGTGTTCTTTTACTCTAAGGCCTTTGATAACTTTGTCACACTTTTGGAACTTAAGTGCTTAAAGTGGAGCAATATTTGCATACCTGTTTTACACACTTCTGCCTACTAAACTCCTTAAAATGGTTTGGAAAGTTGATGAGAATGAGAAAATTGACAAACTTTTTTTTTTTTCCCTCGAGCATGGGAGTGTGAGAATGGAGGATGGCATTTTGGGCTTTATCAGGGAGAATTATGTGACAAACAGGACCAATGCCTTAGCTAATTCTTCACTTGGTGAGGTAATATGTAGACTCAGTCCCCATAACATCAGGAAATGTTGAGAATTATTGCAGTCTGACACTGGATGAAGTAAATGATTTCTCTAATGCCCAAAACAATCCTCTTTAAATAAATAAGTATCAGCAGGTGCTTGCTAATGAAGAATCCTAGTTGCTCCGGGCTGGGGGTCATAGACATTCTCCTGCTTTCCCACTCTATTTGTGAGCAAGATCCTAGGATTCCTAAGAAGAGAATGCAGCTGGTCCCTAAAAATTTCACCATGCTAACCATTACTTGGTCCTAGGTAAATTGATTACTTTAGCTCAGTAGCTCTGTGAACAAAGTGCTCTGTCTGTTTGGGTTCTCAGTCCTCTCTCTCTGTCCGCCATGCATCATATATTGTTTTTTTCTGCACCATTACCTACAGTGAAAGACTAGACAAGACTGTGTCATTGACAGCAGATTTCCTTGCAGACCCTCCAGAATTGAAAACGTATTGCTGATTATTATGTTTAAAGTTCCTAACCTGTATACAATCTGTTTAGGGCAGGAAGATTTTGATGTCAGCTCTTTGGTTTTGTGAACCGTGACCAAACTTATTTCTCTCAGTCTACTTGAAAGGAAAACCAGATCTTGACCATGTAAAGCTGCAGAAAGTCGGGATCGGAGGGAAGGAGTATAAAATAAAAGAGCCCAAGTCAGACTTTTTACCCTAGGAATTAATTCACAGAATTGTCAAAAAGAATATAATTTAAAAAATAAACTTTGTTATTACTGTACTTCATTTCCAAAAGGATTTGAGTCAGAGAGCAAAAGCTATCTTTATTTCTGCTTAAAAAATGCAGGGTAGAAATACAAAGTAATATGAACAATTTTTTTCTTTTAAAATTATTATGCTGGAATGGTTTTAGTCAAGTATGTTTTCACCTTCATAGCAGATGCATTAGGGTGCTATATGCTTAGCTAAACATGCAGCCCTTGCACCTTTGGATTTATTTTTAGATTCTACTGCTTATTTTGCAGGACAACTCCAGTGATAGCAATTATCAATCTTTTGTGGATTGTTTAGATTTTTTTAAAAATGATGTTAAGTCCTTTGGATACAAGTTTTATCAAAGGGAAGCATATGTACCTGGGTTATACATATATATATGTATGTATGTAT
>NW_004444175.1:2896050-2934400 GCF_000243295.1 Trichechus manatus latirostris
TATATATATATCATATAGAAATAATGCAGCTGATTTTTGTGAATGTATTTCTGGTAAATCTAGTTCTAAGATAATTACAGAAAAAAATAAAAAGAGTTTCAACAATTCATTTGCAGGAGCATTTTATTGTATCTTACATTATACAGTAAAACACTAAAGTCCTTTCAAATTTATCAGAAGATAACCCACTAACCATTCCCCTGCCTCTCTTACCTTCCCCTTTGCATGCATACTGTCTTTTAGGGAGTTTATAGCACCTGAATGGAGAATGTTTCCTGCCCTTCTTCTAATGCCTTGCCCCTATTTGTATGGAAGAGAATGCCACTTGCTTCAGAGCAAAACAACCAGCTTTACCTTAAATTTGGCAGTCAAGGGGGAATTAATTATTTTGAAGTCCAATGAGTCTAACCTCTAAACTATCGTATTGTTGCAATTGCCTTCCTATTAGCAATATCATCATTCACCACTTCTAAATCTTGCATTCTTCAAATTTATTCTTTGCCTTCACAATTTCATTTCCTGCTTGCATCCTAACCCCCGTAACTATTCCATTACACTACAGTAATTCAGTGCTCTATAACTCATGTTCTAATTTACATACATTTATATGCTACTTTAAGTCCCTGGGTGCATAAACAATTTGCACTTGACTACTAACTAAACAAAAGGTTAGCAGTTCAAGTCAACCCAGGGGCCTGTGTCTGGAAGAAAGGCCCGATGATCTGCTTCTGTAAAGATTACAGTCAAAAAAACCCTGTGGAGCTCAGCTCTACTCTATAACACATGGGTTGCCTGCCATGAGTTGGCAATAATTTTTTTTTTTTTTTTTTTTGGTTCTATGCTACTTTGTATGGAGTCCAGGTGGTGAAGTGGTTAAGAGGTCGGCTGCTAACCAAAAGGTTTGCAGTTCAAATCCACCAGCCGTTTCTTGGAAACCCTAGAGGGAAGTTCTACTCTGTCCTATAGGGTCACTATGAGTTGGAATCAACTCGTTGGCAATGAGTATGCTACTTTGATTATTTGTTTGCTTAATAAGTACATGTTTAGTAATTTATTAATAGATATTAAATGAGGAAAAGGTTATATGGCCAATATTGTATACTACTTTACACATATCTATAGATTTTATGACACGTCTTATTTGAAAAAAAATGCAATTTTTTTTTGATGGGGCAGGGTTAAAAGGGAACACTGCAATAGTAAATATACCTATCTATTTTAAGATATTGCCTAATTTCAGATGAGCTAAACATGGTAAGTTTAGGAAACTCTGCATTATATATGTATTCACCTCTTGAAAATTCGCAAGGGACATTTGTGGATTAAAAGTTCTGTGAGGTCCTGAAGTAAAGACACATGTCTAACTTGCTAGAATGTCCTAAAACAGGAAGCACTTTTATCATATAACACTGTTAGCATTTCATGGGACATTTTAAGGACTTTTCTGGTTTTCGCACAGAAAGTCTTCTGTTCAAGGGAACTCCTTCATCCCAGGCAGCCCATCTACAGAAGTGTTTGGAAATTGCAATGCTAGAAGATAAAGCATAAAGTTTTTAGAAGGAAATATTTCACACTCACTTCTTTTACTTCTGTTTTAATCTCATCTTTTACACTTCCACCACAGAGTGTCTAGTCTTCAGTCACAACAAAATACCCAAGCTCTGAACAAGTCATTCTTTTTCCTATATTGGTACCTTTTTATATTGTTTCCTCCATATGGAATAAAAATTTATCCACTTCTTTTGGTGAATTCCTGTCTGTCCTTTAACACTGCATTTGTTTGGGGATCCATAGTTGTCACTATCCAAACTGAGAACGTTTTCTCCTAACTCTTACTAAGCAGACAATACCATAGGTTCTACTCCTTACTCGTTTTATCTATTCCCTACAATGCTGGTTGATTTTTCCCTTTTAAAGGTTTGACAAAAGCAATTCTTTCAAATAAGAACGGCATTATTATTTTTAATAAAAAGAAAATTTATGTAATAGGAATATTCTGAAGGTCTAATGCAGGCAAGAGCCACTGAATGATTCAAATGATTAAGTGCTTGTCTGCTAAAAGAAAGGTTGGCGGTCAAGTCCACCTAGAAGCATGTTAGAAGAAAAGATTGCAAAAGATCACAGCCTTGAAAACCCTATGGAGTGCAGTTCTATTCTGACACACATGGGGTTGCCATGAGTTGGAATCAAGTAGACAACAATTTTTGGTTTAATCTTGGCAAGGTCCTTGCTGTTTCTCAGTGATTACGAGTAAAGCACCTGCAGCCAAAACACAGGTAAGAAAAGGACATTAATTCCCTTTGTGAGTTAGTATATAGTTTAGTTGTTAATTCCAGCTTGCTTGTTATTATTATTTATATGTTGTTGTTGTTAGGTACATTGAGTCAGTTCCAACTCATAGCAACCCTATGTACAACAGAATGAAACACTATTGATCCATTCTAATTTTTGTGTATAGTGTGAAGTATGGGTCCTTCTTCATTCTTTTCCATGTGCAGATCCAGTTGTTGGATCCAGTTAGACATTTTGCACCATTTATTGAAGAGCCTATTCTTCCCCTATTTTATGATCTTGTCACTCAAAAATCAGTTGACCATAGATGTATGGATTTATTTTTGGAACTCTCAATTCTATTATTTTATCCTATACGTCTGTGCTTGTGCCATTATCACACAGTTTGATTATTGTATCTTTGTAGTAAGTTTTGAAATCAAGAAGTGAGTTCTCCTATTGTATTCTTCCTTTTCAAGATTGTTTTGGTTATATAGGGCTCTTTGTAATTGCATATGAATTTGAGGATTGGCTTTTCCATTTCTTCAAAAAAGGCTATTGGAATTTTGATAAGGATTATACTGAATCTGTAGATCACTTTGGGGACTATTACTATCTTCACAATATTAAGTCTTCCAATCCATGAACAGGGGACATCTTTCCATTTATTTAGGTTGCTTTAAATTTCCTTCAGCAATTTTTTGTAGTTTTTGGTGTACACATCTTTTCCTCCTGGGTTAAGTTTATTTCCAGGTATTTTATTCTTTCATACGCTATTGTACATGGATTATTTTAGTTTCTTTTTTAGATTGGTCATTGCTGGTGTATAGGAATGGAGCCAATTTTTATGTGTTAATGTTGTACCCTGTAACTTTGCTGAATTATTTTATTAGTTCTAGTAGTTTCTTTGTGGATTCTTTAGGGTTTTCTATATATATATATAGGGTCATGTTGTCTGTGAATAGAGATAGTTTAACTTCTTCCTTTCTAATTTGATGCCTTTTTTTCTTTTTCTTGTCTAATTGCCCTCAATAGAGCTTCCAATACAATGTTGAATAGCAGTGATAAAAGTGGGCATCTTTGCCTTGTTCCTCATCTTGGGGGAAAAGCTTTCAGTGTTTCCACATTGAGTCCGATGTGTGTTTTTCATAATTGCTCTTATTAATGTTGAGGAAGTTCCCTTCTATTCCTAGTTTGTTAAGGAAGTTCCCTTCTATTCCTAGTTTGTTAAATTTTTTTATTATGGAAAGTTTTTTTCAAATTATTTTTCTGCATCAATTGAAAAGATCATTTTTTCCCCCCTTTGGTCTCTTAATGTGGTGTGTTATATTGCTTGATTGTTTTATATCGAGCCACTCTTGTGTGTTTCTGGTATAAATCCTACTTAGTCATGGTGTATAATTCTTTTAATGTGTTGTTGAATTCAATCTGCTAGTATTTTTTTTTTTTTTTTTGGAGACTTTTTTGCATTTACATTCATAAGGGATACTAGTTTGTAGTTTCCTTTTCTTGGGGTGTCTTTGTATGGCTTTGATATTAAGTAATACTGGTTTCATGAAATGCATTAAGAAGTTCTCCCTCTTCTATTTTCTTTTTTTTTTTTAAAGAGTTTGAGAAGGATTGATGTTAATTCTTCTTCACATGTTTGGTAAAATTTATCACTGAAGCTATTTGATCCTGGACTTTTCTTCATCGGGATATTTTCTGTTACTAATTCAATCTCTTTATTTGCTATGTATGTTAAGATTTTTCTATTTCTTCTTGAGCCAGTATTGGTAATTTGTGTGTTTACAGGACATTTTTCATTTCACTTAGACTGTCTTATTTGTGGAGCCCTGGTGGTGCAATGGTTAAGAGCTTGGCTGCTAACCAAATGGTTGGCAGTTGGAATCTACCAGCCATTCCGTGGAAACTCGATGGGGCAGTTCTACTCTGTCCTGTAGGGTCTCTATCAGTTGCAACCGCTCAACGGCACATAACAACAATAACATCTTATTTGTTGGTATACAATTGTTCATACTAATCTCATAAACCTTTTTATTTCTGTAAGATCAATTGTAATGGCTCCCCTTTCATTTCTGATTTTAGTTGTTTGCCTCTTTTGTTTGTCAGTCTCTCTAAAGGTTTGTTAAATTTGTTGATCTTCAAAGAACCAATTTTTTGCTCCATTGGTTCGCTCTATTATTTTTATATTTTCAACTTCATTTATCTCTGCTCTAATCTTGATTATTCTTTCCTTTTGCTAACTTTGGGTTTAGTTTGCCCTTCTTTTTCTAGTTTCTAGTGGTGTTAAGTTAGGCAATTAATTTAAGATCCTTCTTTTTTAATGTGGCATTTATAGCTATAAATTTCTCTTTAAATACTGTCTTTGCTGTATCCTTTAGGTTTCAGTATGTTGTGGGTTTTATTTTCACTCATGTCTAAGTATTTTCTGATTTCCGTTTTGATTTCTTCTTGGACCCATTGATTGTTTAATAGTGTGTTTGTTGTTTAATTTCCACAGATTTGTGATTTTTTTCTGTTTTCCTTCTGTTATTGATTTCTAGATTGGTTCTCTTGTTGCCAAAGAAGATACTTTGTATGATGTCATTCTTTATAAATGTTGTTGTTGTTAGTTGCCACTGAGTCAGTTCTGACTCACGGTGAGCCCAAGTGTGAAGAGTAGAATTGCACTACATAGGGTTTTCAAGGCTATGACCTTTCAGAAGCAGATTGCCAGACCTTACTACTGAGGCACCTATGGGTATATTTTAACCACCAATCTTTTGGTTAGTAGTCTAGCACTTAACCATTTGCACTACCCAGGGACTCCTTTGTTAAATGTATTGAGGCTTACTTTTTGATCTGGTACATGGTCTCTCCAGGAGAACGATCCAGGTGCACTGGAAAATAATGTATATTTTGCTGTTGTTAGGTGGAGGGTTTTATATACTTGTTAGATGTAGTTGATTTACAATGTTGCTCAAATCCTCTGTTTCCTTTTTGATCTTCTATCTAGATGTTTTATCCATTATTGAAAGTGAGATATTAAAGTCTCCAACTATTATTGTAGAGTTGTCTATTTCTTCCTTCAATTCTATCAATATTTGCTACATATATTTTGGGCTCCATTGTTAGGTTTCATTTATTTATAATTGTTATATCTTGTTACATTTGACCTTTTTATTGGCATATAATATCCTTCTTTATTTCTCTTTTAACAGTTTTTTTTCTTTAAAGGATTTAAAGTTTTTTTTTTTTTTATTGTACTTAGGTGAAGGTTTACAGAACAAATAGTTTCTCATTAAACAGTCAGTACACATATTGTTTTATGACATTGGTTAACAACCCCACTACAAGTCAACACTTTCCCTTCTCTACCTTGAAGGGCATTTTTCTTTTTTTGGTGAAAATATACATAGCCAAAGATACACCATTTCAAAAATTTCTACATGTACAATTCAGTGACATTGACTACGTTCTTCCAGTTGTGCTGCTATTCTCACTTTAGACATAGGTTTACAGAACAAAATAGTTTCTCATCAAACAGTACACATATTGCCCTATGACAACGGTTAACAACCCCGTTACATGTCAACACTGTCCTTACTCAACCTTGTGTTCCCTATCACCAGCTTTCCTGTCCTCTTCTGCCTTCTAGTCCTTGCCCCTGGACTGCAGTGCCTCCTTAGTCTTGTTTCGTTTCATGCGGCTGTCCAATCCCCTATTTAAAGGATATTTGCTCTGAAATCAGTATTATCCCTTGTAGACAATATATAATTGGATTATGTTTTTTACCCATTTTGCCAATCTCAGCCTTTGGGCTGGGAAATTAATCCATTTACATTTACAATGGTGACCTCATTACTGATAAAGAAGAACTTAACTTCTGTCACATTGCAATTTGTTTTCTGTATATATTATGCCTTTTTTTGGTTCCTTGTTTCCGCTGTAACTGATTTATTTCATGTTCAATTGATTTTCTGAAATGTACCTTTGGATTCCCTTCTCATTTCCCCTTATGTATTTTTTAAATATATGTTCTTAGTGGTTAGCGTGGAAATTATAATAAACATCCTAAATTTTAACTATCTAGTTTGAATTGATACCAGCTTGGCTTCAATAGGTTGCAAAAATTCTGCTCCTACATAGTTTCATTCCTCTTCCTTCTTTATGTTGTTATTGTCAAAAGTTACACTTGTATTCATTGTATGTCCATTAAAATAGATTTATAATTATTGTTTTATGCATTTGCTTTTAAAATCATGTAAAAAATAAAAAAAGAATTACCAACAAAAAATAGAATAATATTATGTATTTTCCTATGTAGTTACTTTTACCAAAGTTCTTTATTTCTTTGTATGGCTTTGAGTTACTGTTTTGTGTCCTTTCATTACAATCTGAAGGTCTGTATTTAACATTTCTCATAGGACAGTTCTACTTAGTGGTAATCTCCATCAGCTTTTGTTGGAAATGTTTTAATTTCTCTTTCATTTGTGAAGCATAGTTTTGCTGAATATAGAATTGTTTTTTTTTTTTTTTTTCTTTCAGCAACTTAAAAATGTTAATCCACTCCTTTATGGCTTCTGTGGTTTCTGATGAAAAATCTGCTGTTAATCTTATTGAAGAGTCCTTAGAAGTGATGAGTTAGTGTTCTCTTGCTGCTTCCAGGATTCTCTTTTTGTCATTCTCTTTTGTGAGTTTGATTATAATGTGTCTCCGTGAAGTTCTTTTTGTGTTTAAACTTCTTGGAGATGCTGAGCTTTCTAAATGTGTAGATTAATGTCTTTTTATCAAATTTGGGAAGTTTTTAACTACTATTTCTTCAAATATTCTTTCTGCGCCTTTCTCTCTCTCCTCTCTTTATGGGAGACCCATTATGGGTATGTTGGCCCACTTAATGGTGTCCTACAGGTTTCTGAGGCTCTGCTTATTTTTATTCACTCATTCCCACATCTGCTCAGATTGGATAATTTCAATTGACCTATCTTCAAGTTCACTGATTTTTCATGTACCTCTTAAATTATTCCACTGAAACCCTTTAGTAATTTCTTTCATTGCCATTATTGTCATTTTCAATTCCAGTACTTCTTTTTGGTTACGTTTTATAATTAATTTCTCTTTTTGGTATTCTCTATTTATTCATACAGTGTTGTTTTGATTTCTTTTAGCTCTTTGCCCTTTGTTTCCTTTATTTTCTTGAGCATATTTAAAACAATTGATTTAAAATCTTTGTTAAGTTCAGCATCTCTCCTTGCTCTAGGACTTTTTCTGTTAATTTATTATGTTAATAGCCCATACTTTTTTTTCTATGCATCTTTTGTAATTTGTTAAATACTGAATTTTTTTAATTGTACTTTAGATGAAGGTTTACAGAACGAACTAGCTTCTCACTAAGCAGTACACATATTGTTTTGTGATGTTAGTTACCAACCCCTCTACATGCAAGCACTCTCCCTTCTCAACCTGGGGTTCCTTATTACCAACTTTCCTGTCCCCTCCTGCTGTCTAGTCCTTGCCCCTGGGCTGGTGTGCCCCTTTAGTCTTGTTTTGTTTTATGGACCTGTCAAATCTTTGACTAAAAGGCAAACCTCAGGAGCGACTTCATTACTGAGCTAAAAGGGTGTCCAGAGGCCATACTCTTGGGGTTTCCCAGTCTCTGTCAGACCAGCAAATCTGCTCTTTTTTTGTGAGTTAGAATTTTGTTCTACATTTTTCTCCAGCTCTGTCCAGGACCCTCTATTGTGATCCCTGTCAGAGCAGTCAGTGGTGGTAGCCGGGTACTATCCAGTTGTACTGGACTCAGTCTGGTTAGGCAGTGGTAGTTGTGGTCCGTTAGTCCTTTGGACTAATCTTTCCCTTGTGTCTTTGGTTTTCTTCATTCTCCCTTGCTCCAGATGGGGTGAGACCAGTGGAGTATCTTAGATGGCCGCTCACAAGGTTTTAAGACCCCTGACACTACTCACCAAAGTAGAATGTAGACCATTTTCTTTATAAACTGTGTTATGCCAGTTGAGCTAGATGTTTCCCAAGACCACGGTCCCCACATCCCTCAGCCAGGTAATTCGGTCCCTCAAGGAGTTTGAATGTGTCTAAGGAGCTTCCAAGAACTTGCCTTGGACAAGTTATGCTGGCTTCCCCAGTATTGTGTACTGTCTTACCCTTTACCAAAGTTACCACTTATCTATTTTCTATTTTAAATACTGAATATTTTTGATTATGTAATGAGGTAATTCTGGAAATAAAGTTTTCATCCTTCTCACGGTTTGTTTATGTTGTTTGTTGTTGGATGTAGTTTTTTTTTTTTTTTTTTTGCTAAGTACCTTTTAAAACTATTTTTGTAAAGTCTCCATCCTTTCCATTTGTGTTATCTGAAGTCTCTATTCCTGTAGTTTGTGTTCAGCTAGTGTTTTGAAAGTGATTTCATTGAATACCAGGAGCTGAGAGAGAAAGAGGGTGTCATGGATTGAACTGTGTCCCCCAAAAATATCTGTCAACATGACTAGGTCATGATTCCCAGTATTGTATGATTGTTTACCATTTTATCATCTGATGTGATTTCCCTATGTGTTGTAATTCTATAACTATGATGTAATAAAATGGATTAGCGGCAGTTATATTGATGAGATCTACAAGATTAGATAGTGTCTTAAGCCAATCTCTTTTGAGATATAAAAGAGAAAAGCAAGCAGAGAGACAACGGGACCTCATACCACCAAGAAAGCAGTGCCGGGAGCAGATCATGTCCTTTGGACTTGAGGTTTCTGTGCTGAGATGCTCCCAGACCAAGGGAAGACTGATGCATCACAAGGACCTTCCTCCAGAGTCGTCAGAGAGAGAAAGCCTTCTCCTGGAGCCAGATTTCTAGCCTACTGGACTGTGAGAGAATAAATTTCTCTTTGTTAAAGCTATCCACTTGTGGTATTTCTGTTATAGCAGCACAAGATAACCAAGACAGAGGGGGAAGAAAAGTCTCTCACATTTTTTTCCATATTGCCTCTGTGCTGGGGCACTCCCCCAGTGCTAGCCAGGCAATTTGTAACTCTGCCTTAGCCTTCACTTCCTATTCTCACTGAGCCTAAAGATGAGCCAGAGGTGCAAGCTTAGGGTCGTCCTCTCAGGTATTTTTTGAGCATACATCCTGGCATGGGCTTGCTTGTGCCTTTCTAAAATACTCAGTAAACACAGATGCTTTTGAATGCCCTAATTTCCCAAACAACTCTCTACTTTTTCCCCAGAGATCTTCAGCACTCTATTATTTGCCTTAGCTATGATATTTTTCCCCAGGAATCCTCAGGTTGTTCATTTTTCTTACAATATTTTCAAGGAATGCTTGCCACTTTTCTACCTTGAGTGAATTCTGAGGGAGGCAAAACATAAACAATCACCTTGCATCAGTCCTTTAGGTAATCTCCAGACAGGGTAGAGCAGACAAACAAAACTATGTAAGAATAAGGCCTACTCTGCTCTCTCCAGAGCAGAGCCCCACAATGGGCTGCAGTGTTCAAGATTCCTACTGTGCCAGGGTGGGAGGGGCAAGAGCAAGTAAAAATGCCACAAAGATTTTCTACCAATTTTTTTTTCTTGATTTGGCACTTGATTGGTTGCTGTAAAACTTTGACTGTTTTCTAGAGTTTCGACAAAGCCGATTCAGACAGTTTTTGCTTGATTTTCTTAACTATTTCTTTGGCAGAACAGACCCTGGAGCTACCTACTCTGCCATTTTTAGCTGATGTCATCTTTTACTCTCATTTGCTTACAAATGTACAGTGAAGTTTTCCAGAGGTTGTATGACATATGATAATGTCATTATCTTTATATCATTATTTTGAAACAAATCAGAGTTAAAAAAAAAATAGTACTTGAAATTTAGACATGATGAGCTCTCTAAAAACCAAAATTTGTGTGTTACAGCTTTTAAAGGGAATGATGAGAAAACCCCACAGACACATCTGATAGGCTAAAAGAATATATTACATTTGTTGGAGAAGCACATACAATAGTTGTGAAAATAATAAGATTTTGTAGATTTATCATTGCTGAATGCCTGCTGAATAAAAAGCAAGTAAAGGAAATTTTGGCATGGCCACTGTCTAAAAATACAGTAAGTCACTGAGTTAATGATTTAGCTGCAAATATAAAGACTGTGTTAATATCTTATCTGCTGAATTATACTTTTGCCTTTATAATGAACAAATGTTCATATGTAGCTGGACTTACTGTTATATTCATCTGATATCGGCACCAGCTTATCATTGAAAAATAACATATTTTATTAAACTCAATAGGAACAAACACCAGTGGCGTTAAAATATTCAAATTTTTGAATAACTTAAACTTTGATGATTTTTCTGGAACAACTTTGCATGATGGTACAAAAGAAATGGTGAGTAAAACTACTAATGGATTGGTATGAGTCAAGATAGCAGCACAAAATTGTACTAGTTTTCATTCTTCACCACCACACTCTCACAGTAAAAATAAACACCAGTTTCACTCAAGACTGTCTTTGATAAAGAAGTAAAAAATATTAATCTTATTAAATTTTGAAATTTGAGTCCATATTTTATAATATTCTGTGCGACAAAATGGAAAGTACACCTGGAATACTTTTGCTGTATACCAAAGTCAACTGCGTACACTTCAACTGCAATAATTATTTTGGAAAAAAAAAAAAGCATTTGTGAATTGTTTGAGTTGTGTGCTGAACTAGTTACATTTTTCATGGAACAAAGTTTTTACTTGCAAAGCTATGGTTTTTCAGAGTAGGTGATTTGGCAGGCATTTTGTTGAACATGGACGAAATGAGCCTGGTGCTTCAAGAAAATAACTGTCAATATTTGTTGTCAATGATAACACTTAAACATTAAAGCCAAAAATAGAATTCTGGAAAAATTATGTCTGCCATAATTCATAACAGCTTCCCAATACTTAACATTCTTTTCTGATAGGTTGGTGATGGTATTAACTAATGTGATTTTTTGACGTATTTGGAACATCTGCACTTCTCAGTGAACTAATATTTTTTAAATGACCAATGCATGCTGTTACTAAAAGAAGCACAGATAAAGTATTCATTAAAATGGCATGATAGACTGGTGGATTTTCACAGAGTATAAAAAGTTCATTGATATTATTTCAGAGCCCACTCATTTTTAAGCAAAGAACACTTGTCAAGTTTTGGTGTAATAACAGAGAAAGATATCCACAACCGTTTGAAAGATTATCAAAATACTGCCCTTTTTTCTAACTATATCTGTTCAAAGATGAATTTTATTCATACACTTCAACTGAAAAAACATATTGCAACTTATTAACTGTAACAGCAGAAATGAGAATTCAGCTGTCTTTTATTTACCCAGACATTAAAGGAATTTACAAATTGCAAAACAATGCTACTTGTCTCGCTTCTTTTTGTCTTTTTTTACATTAAAAAAAAACCCTGATAATTATGTTAACATGCTATAGGTTTATTATTTTTATTGTAAAGGAATAAATAAATATTTTTTGGTTTAATTTCTAATATGCTGTATATCCATAGATAGAAGCTGTTATTGTTGTTGTGTGCCAAGGAGTAGATTCTCATTTATAATAACCCTCTAGGGCTGAGTAAATCTAACTGAAGAAAAAGCCAGGTGATTTGCTCCCCTAAAGATTACAGATAGAACCTACATACATAAAAAGTCTTTGGGGCATTTAATTATTTTTAATAAACTTTTTGCTTTGGAATAAGTTTAGATTTACAGAAGCATTGCAAAAACAGTACAGAGAATTTCTGTGTATCCTTCATCCAATTCCCCCTGATGTTGACATGTTATAACTATAGTATATTTATCAAAATTGAAATTAATATCATCACATATTTGGTGATATGAAAGTTGACTGTTGTGTATTTTCTTCTTATTTTTAATGCACATTTCTATGTTCAAACCTCGTTTGACTCTTAAATAGCTCAATGTTTATTGTTCCTTACTGTGTCCACTTGCAGATGGGGAAGCAGTCTCAAAACTGCTGAATCACCTAATCTTACCTAGAGCCTTGGTCTTCTTACTCCTCCACCTGTGGTCTCCATAATAATGCATGCGTTCTTGTATTAATATTCTAATATTCTTGTATTACAATATATTCTTTGTATTCTAATGTACTCCTTTCAGGGGACTACAGATGCCTCCTTTAATGTTTTTGTGAGAAGCATACTAAGAGAACAGTATCATGCTAAATTAAAGCTGTTTAAGGATTTTTAAGATGAAGAACTAAGCATTATTTTAAGCGAAGGTGTCATGTTCAAATTACACAAAAAAGATCAATCACAACAACACTTCAGATATCATTGTAACCATGGCATTTCTATAGTGTATAGAAAGAGAAGGGTCCTCGCAAAGAAATTAAAGCAATCTTTTAATCATTTATCATTAACAACAACAACAAAAAACATTGCCGTCGAGTCAATTCCGACTCATAGCAACTGCAGATGATGGTTAAAATAGTTGGACTAACTCTGCCCCTGTTCAACTTGTTGAGTATTAGAGACACACTCTTAGTGTCTTAAATTACACAGATTTTCTAATAAGAAATATTTGCAAAACATACCAACTTCTTTTTAAATACTATTGAATTCCTTCCTAAGTTTCTAAGCCAGAATAGTACATTGCTAAAGAGCACATAGTACACTAAGAGAAAAATACCCTATTGAAAACATTAACACTAGTGTTTTTCTAAGTGGGGTAATGGTGGAGACATGAGCTTTCATGTTCTGAATGTAAACTGTAGTTTCCATGTGCAGTTCAAAGCATTGATCAGCTTGTACTTCACATCCATCAGAATTATCTAGGCGTCTTGCTAAAAAGAAAATTCTTGGTCCCCACCTCCAACCTATAGAATCACAATCTTGATGTGTATGACTCAACAATCTGAACTGTAAATATTTCAAATAGATAATTCTCATTCATCCTGAAATGTTAGTCACTACACTAGAAGAAACCATTAGATAGCCCTTTGTTTTGAGAAGTCATTTTGGCTTCATAGAATGTTTCACTTACCATGTGCTCTCGCTGAGAATAGTCTAGGCCTCTGATGCTAACAGAGCTTGAGTAGGACAATAAAACTTGGTCTAGGATCAAATGTAAGGATAACCCAAACAGTATTATAGTGCATTCTTGAGAATACACATCCTTGAAGGCTGTTAGGAATGAAAGAGACTTAGAAAAGACCATTAAAGAAGGGTAGGTGATTTAGGTCAGTTACTGAGGAGAGCTGTATACTATTGAAGGTTTGGAGCCTTGCATCCACTAATGTGCCTCCAATAATCTTAAACGTAAAGCCCTCTAAATATTTTCTTTGATGGGCAACTCTGTATAGAGGAAAAAATAGCTCTTTGTGAAATTTGAGGCATATGTTTAGGGGAACTATGGGACAGCTAAACAGAATGAATTTAGCAAAATACAGAAGAATTTCAGGAATGATTACACAAAAGCTATTTTCTACTATTGTTCAAATCAATTCCCAAGCTCATTTGTATTCAGTGTTTAGTATTTTTGCCTGAAATATAAGATGAAAACTGTATTTATACATTATGGAACTGAAACACAGTTTAGATTAAGTTCAGCTCTTATAAGTTTCCATTGCAAATTACTAAAAGATTTTCAAATTAAAGTGTTAACGTGCCTCTCTCCTTTTGGCGGCAAATGTCCTGATGGATCTCCTAGGGACCTGGGATGGAGGGCATGTGTGTAAATATTCTTTGTAGTAACTTTTTTCTGGGTTTAATTTTCACTGCATACAATGGGGACCCTCTTATGTTTTTTCCTGGGAGAGCTGAAAGTAAATTGCAGCAGTGTGTTTAGAGGGAAACACATTTAAGCCATTTGGATGAAGATAAATAATGATTTTGTGGCCAATCTTAAATGTGTGCTATTTCAAAATGGCATCCAAAAACCCACTGCCATCGAGTAGATTTTGACTCATAGTGACCCTGTAGCGCAGAGTAGAACCGCCCCATAAGGTTTCCAAGGCTGTAAATCTTTACAGAAGCAGACTGCCACATCTTTCTCCCACAGAGCGTTTGGTGGGTTCCACCCATCAACTTTTCAGTTACCAGCCGAGCCCTTTAACTACTGTGCTACCAGGGCTCCTTCAAAATGGCTTGGGTGTTCTTATATTTTGTTCTTCTTTATTGCTTTCTGATGGAAGTTTAAAGTGACTTCTGAAGATAACATCTTTTTTTTTTTTTTTTTTTTTTTTAAGTTCCCCTTTAAAAGGCATCGCACTATTAACTGCATTCTTTCTAGCTGGTGATAAATTTCCTGCTTCCTTTTCATTAGACTTTTTTCGTATAACAATGCAAAAAATCTGTTTGATTTTAAAATATCCAACCTCTCTTGATTATCTGCAATGTAATATGTTATAAAAAATGATTTATGGGATAGAAATATGAAGGATAAATCGTCCTATGTTTGCGGAGCTTGCGATTCAACTGGTTGGATAACGTCTGTGCTGAAAATAACAGTGAGGCAGTTGGAAATTGTCCTGGGAAGAGCAGAGGAGCGACAATGTGGCTATTCAAAGGACAGATCCGAATGAGGATCAGAGGGAGTGGTGACGCAGCTTTTTTTGATTTTTTGCAAGGCTTACAGTCTTAAAAAAATGTTTTTGTGAAAATATCCATAAACTATCAGGACGAAGAGGGGAATGGCGTTGCATAATACACAGTCCATGGTAGAAGAAATTTGGTTCTAAAAACTGTACTCCCTTCACCAAGGTCGTATAGAACTGTTACCCTATTTAATCTTGAAAAAACAGAACTTAGAATTTACTTGGCCGACAGTAAATCAGCCTTGATTTAGAGTTTTTAATCCAGAACTTTCCAAACCCATCTTCATTACTTTTGTATAAACCCTTGCAAAACTAAGGAATCAAAATAGGGTTAGGGTGGTAAAGAAGCCTGACCATGTTAGCCACCGTAGCTAAAAATTATTTTTATTTTCCCCAAATCTAGTTATAATTCACTTGTATCTTTACACAATTTATTTAGGTATTTCAGTTCCAACTGTATATCAGAGGCATTATTTGAATGAAAACTATAGTTATGTAAAAGAATTTACTTGAGCACAAGAAAAATTAACCAAAATACTGTTGTAAGATTTTTCCACCATTTAATAAAGAAAAAGTTAGTAAAAAACGTCGTATACGATGCATAAATCTTTTATCAGTGCAGATGACTCTTAATCCCCACTCTATAGAGAATGTGACCAGCAGGAGTGTATCCAAGGATTCTTTCATATATCAGTGACAAGAATTCTTATGGAGCAGGAGAAAGGAGTGAAATTATGGTACTCTGTAGCCAAGACTCATCTCAGTGCCAAAGAAAACGTGATCCCGGGACTCTTTGGTTAGGAGGGTCGGAATCGATTCCAGAAAGTTTTAAAATTCGTATAAAAATAGTTTTTGACACAATTTGATTATGCTAGTTTGTGTTAGAAGCCCTTTCCACAGTGTAGTAGTAAATCTTATTAAGTAGTACTGTTTTTTCTCATTACAACGAAGCCGATATTTTTCCTCATCAAACTACACCTCCAAATACAGCTGTAGAAACCATAACAAGTTCAGAAAAATTTGCATTTAATGACTAGAAATTTCATCATAAATGTTATAAAATTCCTTATTAATAAATTCCAGAATAATATAGGGAGAAAAAAAGATGAGTGGTATATGTAAGTTAAAAATGAAACACCTGATTTTGGTATGTGGTTTGGCATCCTAATAATTATTTCTGGCACATGTATCGAAAAAAATTGTTCAAACTTGAAAATACGTTTCCTTTTAATATCATTGATGTAAATTGGCTAGGGCTATTTACTAATAGGCTTTAAAGTGCCTGAAAAATGTTTGTTATATTTTTGAGGAAGAGAAACTAGGCTGTATGCTCTCTTACTGAAGTGAGATTTGAATATATTTTGTCAGCTGTATAAATGTCTTTTGTAACTGTTTTCTCTTTTTCTTTATAGTGGTCTATGAACCACTGTAAAGGTTTGAAGGGTAATAGAATCTGTGACTCGTTATAGAATTCTTACTTATAAAAGTAGTCAGTTCAATTTTGGATTTCTGTTTCAATTCAGGTGCCAGCTCTGTTGTTATTTGTATTACCAAGAGCAAGTTGAAATTTAGCTGTTTATTTCAAGCAGCTGTTGGAAGGTAATGATTCCTAACTAGAGTTTTAACCAGTAGCCTTTGGCAAATCTCCCATAGCATTCATTTAAGGGGATGGTTATATATCACAGTAGTAGAAATATGGTCTTTAAAAAACAGGAAATAATACCTTTCTCTTAAATTCCCTCCTCTTTACCAACCTTATGAAGATCAAGGGGTGAAAAAAGATGGATTGGGAATGGCAGAGGAATGATTTGCATGTTCTCAGAGGTGGAAATGTGGAATTAATGTTGCCACAACAACTTTTGGAGTGACATTCTCCTTTGTTTTCTCCCAAATTGAAGCACTCTTTGGAGATTATATATTTTTGCAGGTGGCGTTGGGAATTAAAGACTTTTCTAAATATCATTAAGTATTCTTCAAAGGAGTATACTTGTACAGTTTGAATAAGGAATGATTAAGTTTAATCATTTGAGGTCAAAGATATTTGTGTTTATACATGTTGTATGGCATTTAACTCAATACATGTATATGTACACATTGTTCAAATTAAAGCATTATAGGTGTTTTTTAACTTAGCCAGGGAGCAACATAAACACTTTAAAAGTCTTGAGAATGGATGACTGTGTTTTGTTATAATTAATGGTTATAATTAAAAAAAGAAAAAACACAAAAACGTGGATGGTCAGTGTTCTGGTTGATCGGTGGCCAGCCAGGTTCTGACTTCATTGACACGTTTCATGGAAAGGGTATTTTAATGAAGGATGGAATTGTAGATAATTCATTCCATGCTCTGAGGTTAACCACAAGCCTCCAAGAAATCACAAAACTTATTACTGCTGCAGATGTGCTGGAACTAGAAGCAGGGACTGAAATTCTGAAAGCACTCTAGTTTTTTCTGACTTGATTTTATTGGGAAGCATACTCAGGTTCAATGGTCAGATTACGTATATATATGTATGTATGTCTGCGTTTTTGGGAACATTTCTTTTTATTGGTGTTCTGGTAATACAAGTGAGCTAATTTCAAAATGGTAAATGCTGAAAGTGTAAATGTGCCCTACGTTTGTGCTACTTCTTTGCATAATGTTTTCATAGGAAATTCTTCCCCAGAGTTATTATTTCTGTTTGCACAGTAACATCTTGACTCTCACCTCCTAGTTCAGCTAACATGGAGCCCTCATGACAACAGTAGTGACGCAGGAAAACAATTTTCAAATATTAAATGTTTTCCCTCTCCCTCCCCACCCCCTATTTTCTGTAACCCCTGGGCACTCTGCCCTTTAAAATTGGGTGACAATAGTGGTGGTGTGGATAGCAGCTTGGCAATTCTGGACAAGGGCCTGAGAAAAGGAGTGTGTTTCTATATGACAATGAGTCATATAGAATACAGAAAAAAAAAAAAAAATCTCTTCTGGCTTCTGGGTATCAAATTTCAGCTACTGAGAGGAACAGAAGAGAATAGAATGGATTTAGGCATAATAGGGAAAACTGTGTGTTTAGGCAGAGGAACACTTGCCATTATTGAATTTAGTTAGATTCCGTACTACTGGGACTGAGATGGGGAATGAGAGGGAAAACAAGATGCAGAGCATTTACTTTATTCCCAACTGCCCTTCCCTTTCCACTTCAACCACGCTAGTCTGGACCTTTGACAACCTCAGCCGAAGGCAAGAGGTGACTTTGTTGTTGTTGTACCTCAAGATACCAGTCCTGAAGGATTCTCTGGTTAGAAAAGAGGGGTGATTAAATATCAGCCTCCAGGACTCATGACCAAGAAATGGAAGGCATGGTGGGACACCTTAGGCCAATATGGTTAGATGATGATCAGCACCTTGACACTAAATCATCTCTCAAGAACTTACACCCAAGTCTGCGGAATTGGGAGGGGGTTCTCTAACTGGGTAAGATTTAATTTCTGACAACGTGGTAGAATGTGGGCTTATTGAAATTGGGCTGAATTATGTAATGTTTTTAATTAGTTGTTTTTTCTTTTATACATGTGCTTGTGAACTGACATTATGGTGGGATAATTGAATAAACTATGAAACTAGAAGAAAAGACCTGAATAAAACATTAACCTGCAAGATAAAATGTATCATGAAAGTTGAGTGGCCAAGGGAAAGAGAAAGGGACTAGTATATTCATAGGTAAATTGGTGATAGAAGGTTTAGAAAATGGCACGTTTACTTCAGAGACTAAATCTGTAATTCTGTGAATTATCACTATATGTGAGAAGCTATAGAAAATGAATTCAAGTTAAAAAAAATGGCATTCTATTTCCTTCAGAAAATGAAAATACACCAGTACCATATACTTAAAACTATAGGTTATGCAGAAGCATTCCTAACCTCATTTGCTACACCTATATCTTTTCATACTTTCCCATTTCAAGTGTCATGTATTCAACTATTATGATTGCTAACTTCTATTATGTCCTTACCGCTCCCCAGCAATCATACCAATTTCCCTAAGTCATGCCTTTTGTGGGTGACATTTTTATAACTTATCCTCTTTGATCAAATGTTTGGTACCTCCTGACCTATTCACCATTTCACATAGTTGAAGGAGTACATCAGAAGAGACCTTCTGTAAACTCCCACTACATCTACTTAGTCTCCCATCAACTGTTGTTTCTGTTAGTTGCCGCTGAGTCAATTCTGACTGATAGCAACTTGATTTGTGCAGAATAAATTTTCAAGGCTGTGACCATTTGGAATCAGATCACCAGGACTGTCTCCCGAGGTGTTGCTGAGTGGGTTTGAACTGCCAAACTTTCTGGTAATAGTAGAGCACTTAACCGTTTGCATCACTCATCAGCTATGACCATAGATACTCCTTGCCTGTTACTATGGATGCATTGTCCATATCCGGGGCAATATTTATACTTTTTCATTGAATTTTTTGCTGGTTGACTGCTCAAAGAACACATTCTAGCAGTCCTACCCTCTACTATCTGCTTCGTCGATTTCCATTATTGGATTACTGTCACCAGTCTAGGGGAGCCCTGGTGGCACAGTGGTTAAGTGGTTAAGTGGTTAGTGCTAATGGAAAGGTCAGTGGTTCGAACTCACTAGCTGCTCCTCAGGAGAAAGAGGAGAAAGATGTGGCAGTCTGCTTCCATAAAGATTTATAGCTTTGGAAACCCCATGGGATAGTTCTACTTTGTCCTTTAGGGTTGCTATGAGTTGTAATCTACTCAATGGCAATGGATTTGGTTTCTGGTGGGCCACTAGCCTACACAAAATCTGTAATTACTTGCAATTGAAAAAAAACCATCTTTTGACAACCGTCCCCATTTTTCTAGTTTCCTTCAGAGCAAATTTGACAAAATGGAAGTCCATATTCACAATAATTACTCTCATTCTCTTGGGTACTTACTCTAATCAGGTTTTCTGCTCGTCTCCCACTCCAGAGAAATTGTTCTTGTCAACATCATCAGTGTCTATCATTTCCAGAATCCCATGGTCAATTTTCAGTCCTCTTCTCCTTTGATATCTCCTCAGTACAGGACCTAGGTCAGCGATTCCTCCTTTTTGAAAGGCTATTTTCACTTGGCCTCCACTTTTCCTTCTATCCCACTGGCCACCACTCAATCAACTTTTTGGAAAATAAAAAGAAAAGGAATTCTGAGCTCTCCATATAATACATCTTTAATCTGTTGATTAAATGAAAAAATGTTGTTATTACTGGTCTTTAATTGCAAACATTTGCAGTAAAATGGAGTTACCATGGGCTAACTCAACTTTAATGGAAAGTGAATATTAAATTTTAGTTTCTGTTTGACAAAAGGGTAGTGTTATTTTACATCTTGTTTATTTTCTGATGGAATTTTGAACATATTGGTTTTAAAAATTTTGTAAAATATTACTCTTGATACAGATTCTTGAAATTAATTCCAGATGTTTTAAATGAACCTTGTAAGATAGAATATACTAAGTATATGACACAGATGCTACTGGAAATATAATGAACCGTTTAGGATACAGAAAAACTATTAATTCATATGTTACTAATTTAGAATTTTGATAATTTGTGGGAAAGAAAATAATTTACCAAAATATTAAGGGTGTAATCAAATTTAGCTTCAAGAATAAAATACAACATTTTAAGAACTATTAACATTATTTATTGGTTTGTTGGCAAAACCCTATATTTTCAAAAAGATTTTTATCTATCCATTAAGAAGTCCAACAAATCTTTTTGTCAATCAGCACTTATCTAGGCCTTATTTAGTGCCATTGTTTGTAATTTCTGCCTAAAGAAGCCTCAATAAATGATCCATTTTTCCCTTCTATCTTTATACTGGTAAAAGGAGATGCTTGGAGAAATAAAATACAACTAACATGTGCATTTAATTTTATTAGTAATGTCAACTTCAAATAATAATAAACAACAGCTCAACTTAGCATAAACAGTAAGGAATTTATTATTTGACATAGTAAAAAGTCAGGAGGTAAGGCAGAGATTCAAAGGTTGGTCAACTGTATTCCAATGACCAACAACCCAAGTTCATTTCACTCAGTACTGTAAGTATCAGTTACCTTCATGATTGCAATACATGGAATTGCAAATGACAGCAGATCTCATCCTTCTACTCTAACATTTGGAGACATAATAATGATTTTTTTCCCTTGTATCAATATTTAAGAATAAAATAAAGATTTCATAGGATCTCTCCAGCACATGTCCCTTTAGGTCTAAGTAGGAGGTCATTGTCAAGGGGAAGAGAAGCACCATGTTTGGCTTTAGTCAATTATTATTTACACAAGTAAAATGGGGGATGGGTAAAAACAGAAAGAAAAATCAGGACGTGGAAGAAGAGCATGGCTATTAGGTAGTCACCTCACAACATATGCTACTGGTAGAAATCAACCCATGTGCTAAATAAATTAACTTGTATTTAAATTATAATAACAATAACAGGTTAATATATTGATTATTATATAATTATATATTAGTTTATTAGTAATATATTAAACTAAACCAAAGCAGAGTAACTTTAAAATATTAATAATTTCTAATTGATAAGTATATGGTCTACTTTTTCAAATATACTTATGTCCATAAAAGTCATCATAGGCCAGAAAGGATTGGCAGAAATTCAAGGAAAGACACAAATCAGAAGAGGTCTTCACTTTGATTCAATAGATCTTTATTGAAAGTCTAAATTCTGCTGCTGATATAAAAATAATTTAAAGGAGTTCTTTCCCTCAAGGCACTAATAAGTATGAAAGCTGGGATGGAGTGACAGATAGCTACCAAAATGATTATTACAGACATTCAAGTAGCTGAAGACAATGGAGTCAACCAATGGATATATTTCTTCTGAAGATAATACTGAATAATATGAAGAAAAAATAAAATTACACAAGAACCACACCTTCAGCATAGTTTGAAGACAGAGAATGCCCAAACTTATGCCAGGGAAAGGGAGAGAGGGAACAAAGCAAAGTTTCACTTTGATTCACTGTGAGGAACAAAGAAGAGGGAAGCTAACATTGATCTATAATCTTCACTAGAGAGTGAGCACAATCTAAGTACTAAAATGTATCCAATAAATCATAGAACAAACAACAAAGAAGCAACCTTAAAATACTCATGATCTGAAATGGTAGTTTTCGAAAGGCATAGCTTTTGTTGAAGAAAAAACCAAGATGGAATTAAAAAAACTGGGTGTTGAAGGGGAAAAGAAGCAAAAGTGTAAAATTTAGGGTCCTGCAACACAAAGGAGAATCAAATAATTGGAAGAGAGAATCCCTCTTTCCACCATCAATTTGCATATTACATAAATATCTATTACAACTTCTGGACTGATAGGATAGAATGTTACTGAACTACAAAGCTTCAAATTGCCCCAACACCACAAGAAAATGATAAATAACTCCATACATAACTACTATCAAAAAGTTATTGTTAAAAACCTTAAAACTATGAAGTAGAAGAAACTTTTGAGAAAACATTCCAAATTGAATTAAATATGTTTAAACAAGCTTTTGAGGATATTAAAAACAAACAAAAAAAAACTTTGAATTGTAAATTCCAAAACTAAGACCAGAAATAAACCCAAATGTGGAAGAAGTTATGAGAACTGGACTCAAAAACTTTGAGGAAACTCAGAAAGCAACCAAGAGATTTTAAATGTAAGAAAGAAAAAAGGAAAAAGAAAAAAATTCAGACAAAAAGTGATGGAAATGGAAGACAAGCAATGGAAGAATAACATTTGTAAAGTGATGTCCCTAATATATGTATATATACCTAATGTATGTGTGTATATATCTATATATACCAAAAAAACAAGCCCATTTCCATACAGTCAATTCTGACTCATAGTGACTGTATAGGACAGAATAGAACTGCCTCATAAGGTTTCCAAGGAGAGGCTGGTGGATTCAATCTGCCAACATTTTGGTTAACAGTAGAGTTCTTTATCTCTATCTGTCTGTCTGTCTGTCTATCTGTCTATTTATCTATCTCTCCATCTATCTTCTATCTATCTGTCTATCTATCTATCTATGTAACAGGAGTAGTACTGAAAGAAAATAAGACCTGAATCTCTATATTAAAAATTCCACCCCGTGTCCCCTGCCTGACCAGAAGAACTAGATGGTGCCGGGCTACCACAACCTATTGCTCTGACTGGGATTACAACAGAGGGTCACTGACAGAGCTGGAGAAAATGTAGAACAAAAGATTAAATTCACAAAAAGTCCAGACTTACAGGTCTGACAGACTGGAGGAACATCTGAGACTCTGGCCCCTGGACACCTTTCTAACTCAGAACTGAAGTCACTCCTGAAGTTCACCTTTCATCCAAAGATTAGGCAGGCTTATAAAACAAATAATAACACACATGAGGGAAGTTCTTAGATCAATCAAGTATAAGAGATCAAATGGGCAACACCTGCCCAAAAACAAAGAGGAGAAGGCAGGAAGGGACAGGAAAACTGGAGGAATGGACACAGGGAACCCTAGGTAGAAAGGGAAAGGGGGAGAGTGCTGACACAATGCAGCGATTGCAACCAATGTCACTGAACGGTTTGTGTATAAATTTTTGAATAAGGAACTAATTTGTTCTGTAAACTTTCACCTTGAGCACAATAAAAGAAAAAAGAAAAAAAGTCCCACAAAGTACTTGAGAAAGTTAACTTGTAATAATCATCTCTATGGCACAACCTCATAAAAGTAGTAGATTTCAAAGATTAAGTGAAAATAAAGTGTTAACAAGAGAAAAAATATTAGACTGGCATCAGAATTTTTAAAAACATTATACAAATCAAGACAACAATGGCGTAGCAGTTTAAAAGACACTCAAAAACGAAAAAATGTGAGCCAAGGATTTTATATCTGACCAAGTTATCCTTCAAGTATGAAGACGATAGTGCTTAGCATAAAAACTATATTCTGCATCCATAACCTGTCATTAAAAATCTACTAGAGGAGGAGTTTTATCCCCCAAGATTGACTTTTACTTTAGTAAAAGGCCTGATGGTGAGAAACACACACACACACACACACACACACACACACACAGGTACACCTGTAAACACATATACACACATCAGCCTTTTTAATGAGTTGGAAGTGAACATGAAATAGTAATGTCAAAATATTATTTGTGACAAAGTAGAAACGTCAACCTTAAAAATGGGGAAGAAGGGAGAGGTAAAATGAGTTCATTCATTACTTGCTGTATAGGCAATAGGTGGGAATTAAGGATCCCATTAAAAGCTGACAAGCCAGATAGCCAAAGATAAAATGAGAAAACAGTATGCTAAAGGCATTTAAAAAAATGTAAGTACAAAGAGACCTTATGTATAACAGAATAAAGCATTGCCTGGTCCTGAGCCATCTTCAGGATCACTGGTATGTTTGAGTTCATAGTTGTGGCTATTTTGTCAGTTCATATTACAGAGAGCTTCTCTCATTTCTGTTGACCCTCTGCTTTACCAAACACGATATTCTTTTCTAGCAAATGACTTTCCTGATGATGTGTCCAAAGTAAGCAAGCCAAAGTCTTGCCATCCTTGCTTCTGAGGAGCATTCTGATTATATTTCTTCTAAGACTGATTTGTTCATTTTTTTGGCAGTCCACAGAATATTCAGTATTGTTTGCCAACAGCACAATCTGATTGCCTTAATTCCTACCAATGGCCAAGTCTGGGCTAATTAGAGAAACAAACTAATGATAGCAATGGATAGTAACTCACAGAATAAAATGAAAATCTATGAGTTAATAGTGATACAAATAAGTATGAATAAATAAGTGACAAAGGACACTCTTTCTTAGAGTAGAATTATACTTAATAAATGTAGACTGAGGGATAGAAGTAGAAATCACAAGTTGGAAAGGTTTTAGTAATAATTGTTTCATCAATTAATGCTAAAATCAGTGGGCAAAAGTATGAGATATAGGATATTTGCATAGTCTCAAAATGTCTACTATAAGATACTTATTAATTACAAAGGAAAATATACTAACTTTACAGTGGAGTAATCAGATAAGTGCCATCTCAATCAAGTGATCAAAGTTAACATCCTCAATGACAGACATACTGATATCACTGACTGTCTCCTCACCTGATGCATTGAGAAGAGCACGGCATCACTTATGTAGAATTCTTACCAAAAGTGCAAAACCTGAACTGAATTATGAGGAAATATCAGACAAACTGAAAATGAGGGCTATTCTACAAAGTAACTAGCTGTCCTCTTCAAAATGTCAATGTCAGGAAATGTGAACAAAGAAAGAAAAAACTCTACCAAATTAGAGAAAAACAAGAAGACATGACATCTAAATATAATGTGAGACCCTTAGTTGGATCCAGGGTTATAAGAAGAGATTAGTGAGACAAGTGGTCAAATTTAAATAAGTTCCATAGATTATTTAATATAATTTATTAACAGGTTAAATTTAATATTTAATATTGTTCATTTCCTGATTCTAATAATTTGTTCTAGTTATGTAACATATTACCTTTTAACAAAGTTTAAAAGAAAACCCACTGCTATCGAGTTAATTCCAATTCATAGTGAAGGGTAAATGGAAACTCTGTACTATTTTTGCAACCTTTGTAAGTCTGATATTGTTTCAAAATAGTTAAAATTTGAAAAATTAAAATGTTAATATAACACATTTAGCACGTGCAACAATAGAAGAATGTGTCTATTCAAAATTAGCACATACATATATGAGAATAATTTGGTCAAGCAGTTGGCAGGGAAAGATATATGAAAGAAGTGGAAAGTTAATTGGTTTTGTTAAAAATAAAAAGAAATTCTCCAGCCGAGCAAAGGTCTTTAAAGTGCTAATTTGAATATTTCAGTAGGGAAATATAGAATATAATCCTTCCCAAATTTTTATTTGACTTGTTCTCATGGAACCTATTATGGATGTAAGTTCCAAGGAATACCCTTAAACACTAACGCAAGCAATGTTTAGCTAAGCGGGCATTTTTAGTACAGAATGGATATAAAAAAGGTTTTTGCTTGTAGAAGGTGAGTCCAGTCATCTGCTCCAAAACACAAATATGCGTAATGGATATTTCAGTTTGTATGCAAACCTTCATCCCATTGCTGGACCTGAGGGATGGGCATGTTTGGTGAACTGGTGTGACAGGCCCCAAAGAAGCTCATTTGCACTGAGTTGAAGAGCTTCCTAGAAAAGTTTTCATGCTTTGGCCATACCTGGAAAACTGTCAGAGTGGCAGAAGGTAATTGAGTAATGTACTCTCAGGAAAACAAAACAAGAAGAATGGTGAGGATGGAGAGGACAATGACAACCACAAAAAAACTAATCATAATGGAATAATTTGCCAAGTACAATGGACTTAAGCTGGACTGAGAGTCTTAAGTTTTGAATGAGAAAAATGGCAAGGCATAGTCTCTCTCCTTAGCTGATGTCAATGCTTAGATCTCAGTAGGAGAAGCAGTTGAAATAAAATCTGAAAGATGCATTTCAGTAAGCTGAGTCAACATGGGGTTACACTAACCCTGTTCCCCCACTCATCATTCCGACAGAAGCTTGTAGCTCGGCCCCAAGTCCTTCAGCACTCACAGGTGATGCCAGCAGTGGCCAGAGCATTTCACTTGCTCCTCCTGGTGGATCATTGACAAAGACCGCAGCAAAGCAGCAGTGGTGTCAGCTGGAGAGAACTTGATCACTAGTACATGTGGCATATACCCTGGAGTGATCCCATGAGTACATACAGGTGATTGAAACTGAGACAATTAGAATTTTATTCATTTTCTGAAACTGTTTTAAAGATTTTGTATGGTGCCAGAGAGACCAGGAAAGGACGGCCTACAAATCATGCTTTTCTTCTCATTCCTTTTTACAGATCCATAGAGGCTGGATATGGCTGTTGTTCTTTGGGCACAATGATGATTTGACTTTACGGGTGATAGATGATAGAGAGAGAGAGGAAGATAGATAGCTGCTATCAAGCAGACTCTGACTGATGGCAACCTTACATACAACAGAACACAATGTTGCCTGGTTCTGCATTATCCTCATGATTGCTGGCAAGTTCGAGTCCATCTTTGTGGTTACTGTGCCAATTAATCTCTCAGAGTCTCTCTTGCCCTTGCTGCCACTCTATTTCATCAGTATGATGTCCTCTTGCAGCAATTGATCCCTTCTTATGCTGTAGCCAAAGCAAACAAGTCAGACAATGTTACTTTGTAAACCATAAGAACAGTTTCACTGGCTAATTTTCAGAAGTACATCACCAGGCCTTCTTCCTGGTCTGTCTTAGTCTGGAAGCTCTGCTGAAAAATGTCTACCATGGGTGACCCTGCTGGTATTTGAAATACTGGTGGCATAGCTTTCAGCATTACAGCAATACACAAGCTACCACAGTACAACAAACTGACAGACAGGTGGTGAGTGTGCTTGGTAGAATTTCAATAAATGGTTAAAAAAAATGGTAAAAACAGTAAAGTAAAATCAGCAAATCAGGGAAGTCACTCAAATGTACAGTGATAGCAAACAAGTACACAGCACAACCTTTATAGTGAAAGAAAATAACAATTTGGTTTTGGATGTGCTCTCTAACATGTTACCGCCACATTGTAATTCTATTCACTCAAAGTTCACTTTCGTGACCCTCGTACCTCTGTCTGTACGTGTGGGTGCATGAGTGGTATGTGGGAAGGGTGTTGGGAAAATAGAGCAGAAAGGAGAGAGATGACTGGCTTTCAGTATCTGATGTCTCTTTTTAATTTCTTTAGTTATATTTTGTTACTGTCTCATTATTTGACCTTTCTATGCCTTTTATTGGTAGACTTCTTCGTATATATTCTTCATTAGAAATTGTCTGTAACTCCACTGTCACAATAAGAGAGACGCATGAGCCATAAAATTACTTTTTAGTCACTTTGGATGGTTGCCTTTTATAACATCCTTCGTTGTTTTTCTAAATATGTTCCAGGTTATCCTAGATTGATTTTTTTTTTTTTTTTGCTCTTGCTATTGGTTCTGGATACATCTATATAGGATGCACACATATTTTCAAGCACATGTCCTTTCTCAATTTACCTTTTCCCAGATAAATATATATGTATGTGTGTACGCATATATATATATACTCTCCTGGATAAGTGTGTGTATGTATGTATATATATGTTTTTTTTCTTTTTTATGTTTCTCGGTTATAGTGTTATATACACTCTCAGGCCTAGGGATTTAATGAATTTTCCTGATATTCATGTTTCATGCAACTCCAATCCAAACAAAACACCCTATTAATTTTGCCACTGAATAGGAAATTATCCCAGCTAAGGAATACTCAGCCTCCCCTCTGGTTTGTTAATATGGTTTTATTAACATCTTTCAGATAATTAAGCTCCCTTACTGGGAATTCTTCTTCCAAATATATGTTTTCTTTGCCTGCAAGAAGTATAAGACAGCTGCCTTTGGAGTGTGGATTTGGGTTTTGTCGATTGTTTGTGTATGGTATTCTCACTGCTAAGTGAATTCTATCGAACTCAGAAGTTCATTGCTCTCTGGGTGAAAATTTACCCAAGGTTGCAGGGAAGATGGAAGGGAGAAAAGCCCCAACTTCTAGGATTAATGAGGGTTTTGAGAGAGTTGTGGGAGGAGGAACTGAACTCTACGTATAATTAACCCATGCCATGGAGTCAATTCCGACTCATAGAGACCCTATAGGACAGAAGTAGAACTGCCCCGTAGGGTTTCTAAGTCTGTTATCTTTGTGGAAGAGTCCTGGAGGGGCAATGGTTAAGCTATCGGGTGTTAACCAAAAGGTCCGCAGTTGGAACTCACCAGCGCTACATGGGAGAAAAGACCTGGTGATCTGCTCCCATAAATATTACAGCATAAGAAAACTTCTGGGGCAGTTCTACTGTGTCACACAGGGTCGCTATGAGTTGGAATTGACTCAATGGCACACAACAACAACAACAATCCTTAGGGAAGCAGACTGCCACTTCTTTCTCCTGCAGAGCAGCTGGTGGATCCAAACCACTCACCTTTAGGTTAGCAGTCACGCACTTAACCATTGCCTACCATAAAGCGTGTATTTCACTGATCTAAAAGTAAAAAATACGATGCCATTCCTCTTCAAGTTGTTATTCCTGGCATAGTAGACCATATGATTGTCTGATTCAAAATGGTCAATACCAGTCCATGTCAGCTCACTAATGCCTAGGATATCGATGTATATGCATTCCATTTCATTTTTGATGATTTCCAATTTTCCTAGATTCATACTTCATACATTCTACGTTCTGATTATCAATGGACGTTTGCAACTGTTTATTCTCCTTTTGAGTCGTGCAACATCAGCAAATAAAGGTCCTGAAAATTTGACTCCATCCATGTCATTAAGTTGGAATCTACTTTGAGAAGGCGGCTCTTCCCCAGTCATCTTTTGAGTGCCTTCAAACCTGAGAGGCTCAACTTCCAGCACATTATCAGACAATGTTCTGATGCTATTCATAGGGTTTTCACTGGCTAATTCCTTTCAGAAGTAGATTTCCAGGTCCTTCTTCCTAGTCTGTCTTAGTCTGGAAGCTCAGCTGAAACCTGTCCACTGTGGCCCTCACGGTATTTGAATACTGATGGCATAGCTTCCAGCATTACAGCAACACACAAATCTCCACAGTGAGACAAACTGACAGACATGTGGCGTCTACTACGCCGAGAATGACAAATTGAAGAGGAATGGCGTTGCATTCATAATCAAAAGAACATTTCAAGAACCATCCTGAAGTACAACACTATCAGTGATAGGATAATATCCATAAGCCTCCAAGGAAGACCAGTTAATACAGCTATTATTCAAATTTACGTGCAAACCAGTAGGGCCAAAGATGAAGAAATTGAAGATTTTTACCAACTTCTGCAGTCTGAAATCGATCAAACATGCAATCAGGATGTATTGATAATTACTGGTGATCGGAATATTAAAGTTGGAAACAAAGAAGGATCAGTAGTTGGAAAATATGGCCTTGGTGATAGAAAGGATACTAGAGATTGCATGATAGAATTTTGCAAGACCAACAACTTCTTCATTGCAAATACCTTTTTTTCAACAATATAAATGGTAACTATACACATGGACCTTGCCAGATGGATACACAGGAATCAAATCAACTACATATGTAGAAAGAGATGATGGAAAAGCTCAATATCATCAGTCAGAACAAGGACAGGGGCCAACTGGGGAACAGACCATCAACTGGTCTTATGCAAGTTCACGCTGAAGCTGAAAAAAATTAGAAGTACACAAGAGCCAAAGTACGAGTTTGAGTATATCCCACCTGAATTTAGAGACCATCTCAAGAATAGATTTGATGCATCAACCAATAATGACTGAAGACCAGACGAGTGGTGGAGTGACATCTAGGACATCATACATAAAGAAAGCAAGAGGTCATTAAAAAGACAGGAAAGAAAGAAAAGACCAAAATGGATATCAGAAGAGACTCTGAAACTTGCTTTTGAACATCAAGTAGCTAAAGTAAATGGCAGAAACGGTGAAGTAAAAGAGCTAAACAGAAAATTTCAAAGGGTGGCTCAAAAAGACAAAGTAAAGTATTATAATGACATGTGCAAAGATCTGGAGTAGGAAAAGCAAAATGGAAGAACACGCTTAGCATTTCTCAAGCTGAAAGAATTGAAGAAAAAATTCAAGGCTCAAGCTGCAGTATTAAAGGGTTCTATGGGGAAAATATTAAATGACACAGGAAGCATTAATAGAAGATGGAAAAAATACAGTCACTATACCAAAAAGAATTGGTTGACGTTCAACCGTTTCAGGAGGTAGCATATGATCAGGAACCAGTGGTACTGAAAGAAGATGTCCAAGCTGCACTGGAGGCATTGGCAGAAAACGAGACTCAAGAAATTGATGGAATACCAATTGAGATGTTTCAATAAAGGGATGCAGAGCTGGAAGTGCTCACTTGGCTAAGCCAAGAAATTTGGAAGACAGCTACATGGTCAACTGACTGGAAGAGATCCATATTTATGCCCAATCCCAAGAAAGGTGATCCAACTGAATGTGGAAATTATTGAACAATATCATTAATATCACAGGCAAGTAAAATTTTGCTGAAGATAATTCAAAAGTGGCTGCAGCAGTACATGACAGGGAACTGCCAGTAATTCAAGTCGGATTCAGAAGACGACATGGAACAAGGGATATCATTGCTGATGTCAGGTGGATCCTGGTTGAAAGCAGAGAATAACAGAGAGATGTTTTACCTGTGTTTTATCGAGCGTACAAAGGCGTTCGTCTGTGTGGGTCATAACAAATTTATGGATAACATTGTGTAGAATGGGAATTCTAGAACACTTAATTGTGCTCATGAAGAACTTGTACATATTTCAAGAGGCACCTGTTCTAACAGAACAAGTGGATACTGTGTGGTTTAAAGTCAGGAACTGTGTGCATCAGGGTTGTATCTTTTCACCATACTTATTCAACCTGTATGCTGAGCAAATAATCTGAGAAGCTGGACTGTATGAAAAAGAACACGGTATCAGGGTTGAAGGAGAGCTCATTAACAACCTGTGTTATGCAGATGACACAACCTTGTTTGCTGAAAGTGAAGAGGATTGAAACACTTACTGATGAAGTTCAAAGACCACAGCCTTCAGTATGGATTACATCTCAATATAAAGAAAACAAAAATCCTCACAACTGGAACAATAAGCACAATCATGATAAATGGAGAAAAAATTGAAGTTGTCAAGGATTTCATTTTACTTGGATCCACAATCAACATCCATGGAAGCAGCAGTCAGGAAATCAAAAGACACATTGCATTGGGCACATCTGTTGCAAAAGACCTCTTTAAAGTGTTAAAAAGCAAAGATGTCACCTTGAAGATTAAGGTACGCCTACTCAAGCCATGGTGTCTTCAAAGGCTTCATATGCATGGCTAAAGCTAGACGATGAATAAAGAAGACTGAAGAAGAATTGACTCCTTTGAATTGTGGTGTTGGCGAAGAATATTGAATATACCATGGACTGCCAAAAGAACGGACAAATCTGTCTTGGAAGAAGTACACCCAGAATGTTCCTTAGAAGCAAGGATGGCGAGACTACATCTCACATACTTTGGACATGTTATCAGTCCCTGGAGAAGGCCATCATGCTTGGTAAAGTACAGGGTCAGTGAGAAAGAGGAAGACCCTCAACGAGATGGATTGACACCGTGGCTGCAACAATGGGCTCAAGCATAACAACAATTTTGAGGACAGTGTAGCACCGTGTGGTGTTTCATTCTGTTGTACATAGAGTTGCTATGAGTTGGAACAGATTCGACAGCACCTAACAACAACAATCACAAATTTTAAAAATCAGTCAGGATGTGGGGAGAACCCAAAATGGAATGCATGTTTATGCCTATTGTACCATGGAAGAGTACCATATTATACTCACTAATAGTGGGATAATATAACATAGAATAAGCATCAGATCTTATTTTTCTCAGATGTAGCAGATGATTATTATTATGTTGGGTATGGAAGAGAAAGAGAAATTAGGATGCCCTCTTGGAATATCAGCATATCATATAATATTCAAAGAATGGTGTGTTTAATAGAGAAAATACAATAGTAATTTATTGCTTTGTGTTTACTAGGTTCAATAAATGCAAATTGAGAGATATTTATATATGATGGGGTAATTACCTTTATTTTAATATATTTCAACCAAAGAAGAAATAATCATTATTTAAATAATTGATACTGCTCTTAATAAAAATTCAATTACTTTTGCCCAAATCTCAAACCATGCAAATTCCAATATAATATTTTACGTCTATTGGAAATTTCTCAAAATGGTTAACTAAGTCAGTTTCTTGACTTAGAGTAGAATAAAGTAAATGACATCTCAGGGTCCTTACATCCTGATTATTTGATTATACTCATTGACTAAATTTATCCAATTTCTCTTTTAGTATTTATGTTTGTTTTTATCCCATCAAAGAAAATAAAATATCAGACACAGGCTGGTATTTATTGGCAAGAAGAAGACAGTGTTCTATTCATAAAAACCATAGGGAATCTATGTGAAAATACTACTACATTGTATTTAGTAAAAATGAAAGTCTTTAGTATGCATTATACTAACTTTTTTGTAAAAGTCTCTTTATATTTAGCTGTTGTAGCAGAATGCTATCATAAAAAGCGTATCACACTTTAAGTACTTGGGGTATTTAAAAAACCAACATTTGATTTCTACAGTACTTGATCAACTCTTAAAAAGACTGAGGGATCAAAGCTATGTATTTTTTTCAATTCATCTAGTAAGCCATGCAAATCTCTAAGATACTATGTTTAAATCGCATTTCAAACAATGACAGTAAGTGCATTGGATTTCATGATGGCAGGGATATTCAGAATAACTGAATACATAATTTCTTTTCATTAAGTCAAAGAAACTCTTCTTTTACATAAGTGTGGGAGTTAGACAAGCATCCAAAAACTATATTTCACTTGATACTGTTTTTCTTATTTTCTTTTTTTGCTTCATTTCCATTCCTCTTTCTGAGGTCTTTGTCTGCAAAAATAAATTGCTTGTTGAACATTCTGGTATAGTTTAGCATTTATGTTTTAAGTAACTTTTTCCATATGCTTGTTTTTGTTTCCATGAGGTCTCTTTGTCTCAACTTTCTTCACTCCTTACTCCTAAATTAAGGGGAAAAAAATTCCTTTAGCTCTCCTTGTTGTGTTTGGCTATCCTGTGTAAGAATCAGTCATATCCAGCTCCCTCCCATAAGTTTATAATTTCAATTAGCTTCCTATAAAATTTCCCTCCTACTCCATTGCCCAGTTAAAATTAGTTTCAACTTCTCCAACTACCATGAAGTAGGATGTGCAGGAAGACAGTGATTAAAGGATTAAAAAGAAACCTCCAGAAATCCTATTTCTTCTTTGAAGAAAATTAGATCAGTTTTTTGCCATGTTTTCTGCTTGGCTTCATAGTTTGTGGCTGGCCATCAATATTTGATGATATAAAATGGTTTTTGGGCTCTCTCTTCTTAAAAACAAGATTAGTTATCTATGTTATATAAACTCCTGCTTTTGTGGTAGCACTCACTAGAATTAAGGTTATTGCTCTTTTTTCCATTACTGTATTCTGTCTTTATCCAGAACTTTCTCAAGAATGTTCCGTCATGGATTGCAAGTTTGAATCTTTCGTCTCAGATGTTGTCCAGTTAATTTTTATCTGAGAATCTTCTAATCTTCAAGACAGATTCAAAATAAATGTTGGAACATGACAGAAAAAATGGTGCTGTTGTTAAGTGTCATTGAGTCGGTTTCAATTCATGGCAACCTATGTACAACAGAATGAAGCATTGCCAAGTCCTGTGCCTTCCTCAAAATCATTGCTGTATTTGAGCCCATTGTTGCAGCCACTGTGTCAATCCATCTCCTCAATGATTTTTCTCTTTTTCTCTGGCTCTCTATTTACCAAGCATGATGTCATTCTCCAGGAATTGCTTCCTCCTGATAACATGACCAAAGTAAGCTAGACAAAGTCTCACCATCCTAGTTTCAAAGAAGCATTCTGGCTGTACTTGCCAAGACAGATTTGTTCATTCTTCTGACAGTCCATGATATATTCGATACTTTTCTCCAACACCGTAATTCAAAGGCATCAATTCTTCTTCGGTCTTCCTTATTCATTCTTCAGCATTCACATGCATATGAGGCAACTGAAAATACTATGGCTTGGGTCAGGTGCACTTTAATCCTCAAAGTGGCATCCTTGCTTTCTAACATTTTAAAGAGATCTTTTGAGGCAGATTTACCCGATGCAATAGGTAGTTTGATTTCATGACTGCTGCTTCCATGGGCGTTGATCATGAATCCAGTGTAAAATGAAATCCTTGACAACTTGAGTCTTTTCTCCACTTAAAATGACGCTACTTATTCATCCAGTTGTGAAGGTTTTTGTTTTCTTCATGTTGAGGTGTAAACCATACTAAAGTCTGTAGTCTTTGAACTTCATCAGTAACTGCTTCAAGTCCTTTTCATTTTCAGCAAGCATGGTCTGTCATCTGTATATCATAGATTATTAATGAGTCTTCCTCCAAACATGATGCCAATTCTTCTTCATATAATCCGGTTTCTCAGATTATTTGCTCCGCATAGCTTAAATAAATATGGTGAAATGATTCAACTCTAATACACACCTTTCTTGATTTTCAACCATGCAGTATCCCCATGCTATGTACAAGTTCTGCAAGAGCACAATTAAGTGTTCTGGAATTCCCATTCTTTGCAATGGTATCCATAATTAGTTATGATCCACACAGTGAAATGTCTTTGCATAGTCCATAAAACACAAGTAAACATTTTTATGTTATTCTCTGCTTTTAGCCAAGATCCATCTGACATTAGCAATGATATCCCTCGCTCTACATCCTTTTCTGAAACTGGATTAAATTTCTGGCAGTTCTGTGTTAATGTACTGTGGCAACCATTTTTGAATTGTCTTCATCAAATTTTCACTAGTATATGATATAACTGATATTGTTTGATAATTTCTGCATTCTATTGGATCACCTTTATTTGGAATGGCGACAAATATTGATCTCTTCCAGTCAGTTGACCAGGTAGCTGTCTTCCAAATTTCTTGGCACACACGAGTGAATGCTTCCATCATTGCATCTATTTGTTGAAGCATCTCAGTTGGTATTCTGTCAATTCCTGGAGCCTTGTTTTCTGCCAGTGCCTTCAGTGAAGCTTGGAATTCTTCCTTTAGTACTATCGGTTCTTGATCCTGAAATGGTTGAACATAAACCAATTCTTTTCTTGCTTATTCCTTTCATTTTATTCTGATGCTTCATGCATCATTCAATTTTTTTTGTCCTTAGAATTCTACAGTATTGTAACTCCAGGCTTGAGTTTTTCTTCAGTTCTCTCAGCTTGAGAAATGCTGAGAGTTTTCTTCCCTTTTGGTTTTCTAACTCCAGGTCTTTGCACACTTAATTATAATATTTTACTTTGTCTCCTCAAGCTGCCTTTTAAAATATTCTGTTCAACTCTTTTACTTCATCGTTTCTTCCATTTGCTTTAGCTACTCTATGTTCAAGAATAAGTTTCAGAGTCTCTTCTGACATCTATTTTGGTCTTTTCTTTCTTCCCTCTGTTTTTACTGATCTTTTACTTTCTTCATATATGATGTCCTTGATGTCATCCCATAGCTCTTCCAGTCTTTGGTCACTAATGTTCAATGGATCAAATCTATTCTTGAGATGGTCTCTAAATTTAGGTGGGATATATTCAATGTCATACTTTGGCTCTTGTGGACTTTTTTTCATTTTCTTCAGCTTTCACTTGAACTTGCATATGAGCAATGGATTGTCTGTTCTGCAGTTGTCTCCTAGCTTGTTCTGACTGATGATATGAGCAATAAGATTATTGCTCTTTTTTCCATTACTGTATTCTGTCTTTATCCAGAACTTTCTCAAGAATGTTCCTTTGTGGATTGGAAGTTTGAATCTTTCATCTCAGATGTTGTCCAATTAATTTTTATCTGAGAATCTTCTAATCTTCAAGACAGATTCAAAATAAATGTTGGAATATGATAGAAATGATTTGATGTAGTTGATTTGATTTTTGTGTATTCCATCCAGTGAGGTCCATGTGTGTAGTCATCATTTATGTTGTTGAAAAAAGGCATTTCTGATGAATAAGTCATTGGTCTTGCAAAATTCTGTCATACAATATCCAGCATCATTTCTATCACCAAGGCTGTATTTTCCAACTACTGATTCTTCTTCTTTGTTTCCAACGTTCCCATTCCAATCACCAATAATTATCACTGCATCTTGATTGTGTGTTTGTTCAGTTTCACACTGCAGAAGTTGGTAAAAATCTTCAATTTCTTCATCTTTGATGTTAGTGATTGGTTCGTAAGTTTGAATAATAATTGTATTAACTATTCTTCCTTGTAGGCTTATGGATTTTATCCTATCAATGACAATGTTGTACTTAAGGATAGATCTTGAAATGTTCTTTTTGATAGTAAATGGAATACCACTCCTCTTCAAGTTGTCATTCCCAACGTAGTAGACCATAAGATTGTCCTGTTCAAAATGGCCAATACCAGTCTATTTCTGCTCACTAATGCCTAGTATATTGATTTTCCTGGGTGACCCTACAGGTATTTGAAATACCAGTGACATAGCTTCTTGTATTATAGCAACACACAAGCCACCATAGTAGGACAAACTAACAGACAAGTGGTAGAACAAGGGTGTTAATATCCCTTTAATAAAAATAAAATATGCAGCGTCTGTATAATCATGGCAGAATGGGATATAACTGAAAGGAATAGACATTCCAATTTTCCGAAGTCTTTTACCACTGTCCTATTAGAAGCAGAGATTAGGAAAACCATATGAAAAGAGTGGTGGATAATATTTTGATAATGTTTTTTCTTTTTAGGATAAAAATTCCAACTCAATGTAATTATATTATTTAGGGGTGGATTTTATTTAAATATAAAAGTATTAATTAAATTGTAGGTAAAAGACACACATTTTAATTATATAATCAATGTATTGAAGTATTTCAGAGTTACAAATCCCTTACCCAGTCCACACTTGTACCTGAACATGAATCTCAATCCACAATATCCAGCATCCATTTAAATATTTTCAAGTGCAGGCAGGGTATAGGTTACCTCAGGAGATAGTTAACTTCCTTTTTAAAACTATCCTTTGTACAACTGTTGTTAAGGTGAAAATTTATTTATTTATTTATTTTTTATTGTACTTCAGCTGAAGGTTTACAGAACAAATAGTTTCTCATTAAACAGTAGTACACATATTGTTTTATAACACTGGTTAACAACCCCACGACATGTCAACCCTCTCCCTTCTCCACCTTTTTTTTTTTTTGGTGAAAATATACATAGCCAAAGATACATATTTCAAAAATTTCTGCATGCACAGTTCAGTGACATCAACTACGCTCTTCCAATTGTGCTGCTATTCTCGCTTTAGATGAAGGTTTACAGAACAAAACAGTTTCCCATTAAACAGTTAGTACACATGTTGCCCTATGACAATGGTTAACAACCTCACAACACATCAACACTGTCCTTACTCAACCTTGGGTTCCCTATCACCAGATTTCCTGCCCCCTTCTGCCTTCTAGCCCTTGTCCCTGGACTGCTGTGCCTCATTAGTCCCATTTGGTTTTGTGGGGCTGTCCACTCCCCGGCTGAAAGGTGAACCTCGGAAGTGACTTCACCATGAGCTAAAAGGGTGTCTGGGGCCCATACTCTCGGGGTTTCTCCAGTCTCCTTCAGACCAGTAAATCTGGTCTTTTTTGTGTGTGTTAGAATTTTGTCGTACATCCTTCTCTAGCTCTGTCCAGAACCCTCTGTTGTGATCCTGGTCAGAGCAGTCAGTGGTGGTAACCAGGCACCATCTAGTTGTACTGGACTCAGTCTAGTGGAGGC
>NW_004444175.1:2934500-2942555 GCF_000243295.1 Trichechus manatus latirostris
TTAGTCCTTTGGACTAATCTTTTACTTGTATCCTGTTCTCTTCATTCTCCCTTGCTCCAGAAGGGATAAGACCAGTGGAGTATCTTAGATGGCTGTTCACAGGCTTTTAAGACCCCAGACACTATTCACCAAGGTAGAGTGCAGGACGTTGTCTTTATAAACTGTGTTATGGCAATTGAGCTAGATGTTCCTTGAGAAAGGTGAATTTTTTTTTAACTTTAATTAATTTTTTAAAAACTTTTTCATGAGTTCTTATAATAGTGGTCTCATAGAGTATTTGTCCTTTTGTGACTGACTTATTTCACTCAGCATAATGCCCTCCAGATTAATTCATGTTGTGAGATGTTTTGTAGATTCATCGTTGTTCTTTATTGTAGTATTCCACTGTGTGTATGTAACATAGTATGTTTATCCACTCCTCTGTTGATGGGCACTTAAACTGTTTCCACATTTTTGCTATTGTGAATGATACTGCAATGAACACGAGTGGCATATGACTATTCACGTGATGACTGTTTTGTCTCTAGGCTACATTTCTAGGAGTGGGAATGCTGGATCCTATGGTATTTCTATTTCTAGCTTTTTAAGGAAGTGCCATATCATTTTCCAAAACTCCCACCAGCAGTGCATAAGAGTTCCAATCTCCCTGCAGCCACTCCAACATTTTGTTATTTTCTGTTTTTTGATTTGGATTGAGATGGTATCTCATTGTAGTTTCGATTTGCATTTCTCTAATGGCTAGCAATTTTTCATGTGTGTTCTAGCCACCTGAATTTCTTCTTTGGTAAAGTGTCTGTTCATATTATTTGCCCAATTTTTAATTGGATTATTTATCTTTTTGTTGTAGAGGTGTTGGATTTTCCCATAGATATTAGAGATTAGATCTTTGCTGGATAGGCCTAACCAAAAGTTTTTCACAGTCAGTAGGTTCTCTTTTTACTCTTTGGTGAAGTCTTTCGAAGACCAGAAATGTATGATTTTTAGAAGATTCCGTTTATCTAGCTTATCTTCTGGTGTTTGTGTATTGTTAGTTATAGTTTGTATCCTATTATGCTGTATATTAAGGCTCCTAGCATTGACCCTATTTTTTCTTCCATGATCTTTATAGTATTTTTGGTTTTATACTTAGGTCTTTGATCCATTTTGAAATAGTTTTTGGGTGTGGTGTGATTATGAGTCCTGTTTCATTTTTTTTTACAGATGGACATCCAGGTTTGCCAACACCATTTGTTAAAAAGACTGTCTTTTCCCCATTTAATGGACTTTGGGACTTGGTTGAAGATCAGAGGACCATAAGTAGATGGATTTACATCTGAGTTCTCAATTTTGTTCCATTGATCAATGTGTTGTCATTGTACCAGTACCAGGCTGTTTTGACTATCTTAGCTGTATAGTAGGTTCTGAGGTCAGGTAGTGGAAGGCTGCTGATTTGATCTTCTTCAATAAGGCTTTACTTACTCAGGACCTCTTTTCTTTCCATATAAGGTTAATGATTGGTTTTTCCATCTCATTAAAGAATGCTTTTGGTATTTGGATCAAGATTGCATTGTATTTGTAGATTGCTTTGGGTACAATTGACATTTTCACTATGTTGAGTGTACCTATTCATGAACATGGTATGTTTGTCCATTTATGCAGGTCTCTTGGTTTCTTGCAGTAGAGTTTTGTAGTTTTCTTTGTATAGGTCTCTCATATCCCTGGTTAGATTCATTTTGAAGTTTTTTTTTTTTTTTTTTTCTAGGTGCTATTATAAATGGTATTACTTTCCTGATTTTCTTTTCATATTTCTCTTTATTGGTGTACTGGAATCCAACTGATTTTTGAATATTTATCTTGTATCCTACTATTCTTCTGAATCTTTCTATTCATTCCAGTAGTTTTCTTATGGAATCTTTTGGGTTCTGTGTGTACGGTATCATATCATCTGCAAATAGTGACAGTTTTACTTATTCCTTACCAATTTGGATGCCCTTTATTTCTTTTTCTTGCCTTATTGCTCTAGCTAGGACTTCCAGCGCAATGTTAAATAAGAATGGTAATAAAGGGCATCCTTGTCTTGTTCTTGTTCTCAGGGGGCATATTTTCAGCCTCCCTCTGTCGAGAATGATGTTGGCTGTTGGTTTTGTATATATGCCCTTTCTTATGTTGTGGAATATTCCTTTTATTCCTATTTTATTGAGTTTTTGTCGGGAATGGGTGTTGGGACTTTATCAAATGTATTTTCTGTGTCAATTAAGATGATCATGTGATTCTTTTGTTTTATTTATGTGGTGGATTATGTTGATTGATTTTTTAATATTGAATTATAGTTGTATACCTGGTATGAGTCCCACTTGGTTGTGGTGTGTTATTTTTTTGATATGATGCTGTATTCTATTGGCTAGAATTTTGTTGATAAGTTTTGCATCTATACTCATGCAAGATATTGGTCTGTAATTTTCTTCTTTTGTGGTGTCTTTGCCTGGCTTTGGTGTCAGGATAAAGCTGGCTTCATAGAATGAATTTGTAAGTATCCCTTCCTTTTCTATGTTCAGAAATAAGTTTGAGTAGTACTGATGTGAGCTCTTTTCTGAATGTTTGGTACAATTCTCCAGTGAAGCCATCTGGCCCAAGACTTTCTTTTGTTGAGTTTTTTTTTTTTTTTTAACTTTTCAATCTGTTCTCTTGTTATGTGTCTGTTCAGATTTTCTGCCTTGGTTGTATTAGTTTAGGTAGGTAGTGTGTTTCTAGAAATTTGTCCATTTTCTCTAGGTTTTCAAATTTGTTGGAGTATAATTTTTCATAGTACTCTGTTATGATCCTTTTTATTTCTGTTGGATCTGTTGTAATGTCTCCAATTTCATTTCTTTTTTTTTTTTTGCTTCCTTTCCTGTTTTTCTTTTGTTATTTTGGCCAAAGTTTTGTTGATCTTGTTAATCTTTTCAAAGAACCAACTTTTGGTTTTGTTGATTCTTTCTATTGTTTTTCAGTTCTCTATTTCATTTATTTCTGCTCTGATATTTATTAGTTACTTTAATTCATCTTAAATTTGGTTTCTTCTGACTTTTTCTGTCTTGAATATGGATCACATTTTTCCATTTATTTATCTTTTTATTTTATTTTATGCTGAACATTCTCCATGCTATATTGTAGGGCGTCTGTAAAATGTGACCTTCCTTTAAATGGTGTTGCATTTATTACAGTTACCAATAACTTAGGAATTATTTAAAGTGTCTAGTTTTATGTATGTGCATATCTTTATGTGTGACATGCCTATCATATTACTCTTTGATCTTTCATTTTTTAAAATTTCTTCTATACTTTCTAAATTCTATTTTTTAACTCTAAAATTTTGGAAATTATACACATTTTTCTATTCTTTAATCATTACCTTAAAATGTTAACATCAACATTTGACTGGTGGCCTTGAAGAAGCAAGTCACCATTAGTTTTACAGGTACAGGCAAATGAATTTAACCCATAACCATATGAGTGTGAAAGAGGTTCCTAAGCCTCAGATGAGATCCAAACCCCATCCAATCTTGCAAGCCCCTTTCAGCCTTGTGACATCCTGTCTAGGCATGGAACCATAACATGAAACTTGCCTCCAAAAAATGGAGGGCACTGAGAGACTGAAGAAAGAGGCAGGTAGAGTTTATTAGGAAGACTTACGTATAAGGTCAAGTCCTAGGTGGCCACGGGACCAGAGCAGATCTCCAAACCCCTCAGTGGAAGGGCAGAGGGTTCATAGTGGTGGTGGACAATACTGGCTACATTCTAGTGACTTACATAAGGTTTTCCTAACTTACATTAGTAAACTGTAGTGAACTAGCCAACCACATGAGGACGCTTATGTTTGGTCTCACAAAGCCTGTTTCCCCATCAGTCCACTCCTTGAGGCTGGCTCTTACAATCTGGCACACTCTGTGCTGCAGTACAAGAGACCCCATTCCCTCCCCCACTGAGACAGAGAAAAGTTACTATGTGTCCAGAATAATGGGAAGGCTTCCCTGATAAGGAGAAGGAACCGGGAGAGAGAAGGCAACCCAATTCCCAGTCTCCTTATCATAGAACATTCTGGGACCAAGGCCTTTACTTAGGCAGCTTGAATGTGAGGCATAGAGGCAGACTATTCCTCTAACAGATCCAGAGCAAGGTACTCAGCTAAGCTGTATCCGGACCCCAACCCATAAACTGTGAAATACACCATTTGAAGCTGTTAAATTTGTGTTAATTTGTTACGTATCAATAGATAAGACGTACACTTATTTTTGTGTACAATATACCAATCACTACTTTTTAAACAAGTGACACTAATTACATGTATTATAATTTATTTGGATTCTGTCTACTGTCATAATTTGTTGTTTTTATTTGATCTTCTATTTTTATGTTCTTTTTTTCTCTTTTACGACATACAAACCCTGACGGCACAGTGCTTAAGAGGTTGGCTACTAATCAAAAAGTCAACAGTTAGAATCCACCAGCCACTCCTTGGAAACCCTATGGGGCATTTCTACTTTTTCCTATAGGGTCGCTATGAGTCAGAATTGACTTGACAACAATAGGTATTGGAGTTACAATTTTGTCTTAATTGTGCTTTCTACTGTTAACTTTTCCAAAAAGTATACATTCTATTTCTTTCCCAATAGAAATTTCCTTAAATTTTTGAGATGTTATTTTGACACAACAGTCTTAACTAAATCATTACGGTCAATATCCAAATAATGCTAACTTTATGTAATTTTTAAAGCCAAAGTTTGCCTTCCCATATCACGTTTTTTTGCTTTTATTGTGCCTTAGGTGAAAATTTACAGCTCAAGTTAATTTCTCATTCAAAAATTTACACATAACTGTTTTGTGACATTATTTGCTATCCCCACAATGTGACAGCACATTCCCCCTTTCCACCTCAGGTTCCCTGTGTCCATTTGATCAGTTTCTATCCCTTCCTACCTTCTCATCCTGCTTTTGGACAGGAGCTGCCTATTTGGCCCCTTATATCCAGTTGAACTAAGAATCACATTCCTCACCTGTATTACTTTTATTTTGTAGTCTTGTCTAATCTTTGTCTAAAGAGCGGGCTTCTAGAATGGTTTCAGTTATGGGTTAACAATGTGCCAGGGGGCCATAGTTTCAGGGGTTTCTCCAGTCACATGTTGTTTTTATCCAGATTTTATTTATCTCTTGACAACTATCATCATTACTATTACTTCATAGAGTCAACTTCTTAGCTATGTTTTATTTTTACCATTTTCTTCATTCACGATTTCTTCTTACATCTCACTCCTTCCTTAAGGGTTCAATTTATTCTTCCTAAATTTTACATTCTTTTGTAGTATTAGAAGTCTAGTTTATTTGACATTGTGTTTGTTAGGTGTCATTGAGTCCATTTCGACTCGTAGCAATCCCATGCACAACAGAATGAAACACTGCATGGTCCTGTGCCATCCTCACAATCATTGCTATGTTTGAGCCCATTGTTGTAGACATTGTGTCAATCCATCTCTTTAAGCGTTTTCCTCTTTGTGCTGTCCATCTAATTTACCAGGCATGATGTCCTTCTCTAAGGATTCGTCCCTCCTGATAACATATGCAAAGTAAGTGAGAAGAAGTCTCACTATTCTTGCTTCTGTGGCGCATTCTGGCTGTAATTCTTCCAAGATAGTTTTGCTCATTTTTCTGGCAGTCCATGGTATATTCAATATTCTTCTCCAACACCATAATTCAAATACATTAATTCTTCTTTGGTCTTCCTTATTCATTGTGCAGCTTTTGCATGCATAAGAGGCAGCTGAGAATACTGTAGCTTTGGTCAGGCTTACCTTAGTCCTCAAGGTGACATCTTTGGTTTTTAACATTTTAAAGAGGTCTTTTGAAGCAGATTTGCCCAGTGCAGTATGTTGTTTGATTTCTTGACTGCTGCTTCCGTGGGCATTGATTGTCTATCCAAGTAAAATGAAATTCTTGACAATTTCAATCTGTTCTTCATTTATCATGATGTTGCTTATTGGTCCAATTGTGAAGATTTTTGTTTTCTTTATGTTAAGATGTACTCCATACTAAAGACTGTAGTCTTTGAACTTCATCAGTAAGTTCTTCAAGTCTTATTCACTTTCAACAAGCAAGGTTGTTTCCTCTGCATATCACAGGTTGTAAATGAGTCTTCCTCCAATTTGGATGTCACATTCTTCTTCATATAGTCTAGCTTCTCGAATTATTTGTTTAGCATACAGATTGAATAAGTATGGTGAAAGGATACAACCCTGATGCAAACCTTTCCTGATTTTAAACCATGCAGTATCCCTTAGTTCTGTTTAAACAACTGCCTCTTAGTCTATGTATAGCTTCTGTATGAACACAAATAATTGTTCTGGAATTCCCATTCTTCATAATGTTATCCATAACTTTTTATGATCCACAAAGCTGAATGCTTTTGCATAGTCAAGAAAACACAAGTAAACAGATGTTTACCTGCCTGCTCATTTGATAGTAATCTTTTAATCACAGTTTCCATTGAATACGTATATACACACATACACAAATATATGTATATATACGTGTATATATGTATATATATTCAAAACATTTGCTATTTCAGCATTTTTTACATGTACAATCCAGAAACATTAATTATATTCTTCATGTTGTGAAACCATCACCACTATCAGTTTCCAAATTTTTCCATCACCCTTAACAGAATCTCAGTGCCCATTTTCTGATCCTTTTTTTTTTTTAATAAGTTTTCCTTACTGTCTTTCAGTAAACTTTTACATGTATAAGTTTCGTCAGATTTATTCCTAGGTAATTTATACTCATTGCTACCATTGCAAATTATGTCTGTAGCTGATGCTGTCAGTACCCCATCCAAGTGCCTCAGGATTTACCATTTTTTCATGCTTCTCTGATTTCCACTGGCTGGTATATGAACCTTAGTTTTAAGGCTCTCTCTGGCCACTGGAATCTGCTCTGTCCAAGAGTATGGGTCAGGCATGGTTCTGGGAAGTTAACATACTTCTCCAGAGCAACACTTAGACAATCACTGATGGTAACTGAAGGATAAAAACGCATGCTGCCTAGGCCTCTCAGGAAGATGGGTAACTCTGATATGTGTCTTACACTGTTTTCTATAGTTCCCTAGTGAGATTAAACTGCATTTGTCCCTTGTGGTGACTCCTTCAGTGTATTCATTTTGTATTGCTACTGTAACAAATTTACTACAAATTTAGAGATTAAAAAAACAAATTTATTATCTTACAGATCTGTAGATCAGAAGTCTGACAGGGGTCTCACTGTACTAAAATAAAGGTGTCAGCCGCACTGCACTCCTTTCTGGAGATTCTAGGAGGATCGTGATATACTGATAAATTGTGAATATTGTATATATATATACGTATTTTTTTATTGTACTTCAGGAGGAGGCTTACAGAACAACTAGTTTCTCATGAAACAGTGGTACACATATTGTTTTATGACATTGGTTAACAACCCCACAACATGACAACCCTCTAACTTCTCAACCTTTTTTTTGGTGAAAATACACACAGCCAAAGATACACCATTACAAAAATTTCTACATGCACAGTTCAGTGACATTGACTATGCTCTTCCAATTGTACTGTTATTCTCACTTAAGATGAAGGCTTACAGAACAAAATGTTTCTCATTTAACAGTTATTACACATGTTATGCTATGACATTGGTTAACAATCTCACAACACATCAACAATATCCTTACTCAACCTTGGGTTCCCTATCACCACCTTCCTTGTACCTTTCTGCCTTCTGGCCCTTGTCACTGGACTACTGTACCTCGTTAGTCTCGGTTGGTTTTATGGGGCTGTCCACTCCAAGGCTGAACGGTGAACCTCGGAGATAAATTCACCACTGAGCTAAAAGGGTGTCTGGGGGCCATACTCTCAAGGTTTCTCCAGTCTCCTTTAGGCCAGTAAATTTGGTCTTTTTTTTTTTTTGTGAGTTAGAATTATGTTCTAGATCCTTCACCAGCTCTGTCCAGAACCCTCTGTTGTGATCCTGGTCAGAACAGTCAGTGGTGGTAGCCAGGCACCATCTAGC
>NW_004444175.1:2949604-2950626 GCF_000243295.1 Trichechus manatus latirostris
TTGGAGTGGAGAGATGAGAGACTATGAAATGGAGAAAACAGAAAGAGGAAGAGGAAGAAAAGAAAAGAAAAGAATGAATAAATAAAAATCGGAAATGTTAAAGAACTGGAAAGTCCCCAGGCATCCCACCAGTGCACCTATGAAGTCTGGGGAAGTCACTCTCAGGTGTTGAAGTACAGCCTGGCTAGAAGGCATAAAGGTATACAACGCCAGGTATTCGGGGAACAGAAAAAGAAGGAAGATATAGAAAGATGAGAAACTGAACAATGAAGAAAGACAAAAAGGGAAAAAGAAGGAAAAGAAAAGAAAACAAATTAAAAAAAAAAACAAAAAACAGGAGGGGCCCCCCAAAAAAACAGAGAAAGAAAAACCAACAAAAAAGAAATGCCCTCAGGGATCCCTCTGCACTTCTGTGCAAGCCGAGGGGGAGTTCCCCCCAGCACACAGCACAGCACAGCCAGAAAGGGCTCCCAACTCAAGAAAAGGAAAAGAAAACAAACAAACAATTCAAAACAAACAAATTGAACAAAAGCCCCGGGATCCCACCAGCACAGTAGCCCAGACTGGGCTGTAGTTCCATACTCAAACAGAGCTCCACAGCCCCCCAGGTAGAAGCAAAGATGGAACACGGAGTCAGGTATTTGAGCATAAGTAGGGGGAGGTGTTGAGAGGTAAGGAAGAAATACAAAAGAAGCAGGAAAAAAAGCAACACTAGCAGCCAACAAATGGCACTCAGAGAGCCAGCTAGTGCAGGCTGGTGTTTCTTGGACAAGAGACTGTGTCCGCGGGAAGCAGAGTGGGCCATGTGCGGGTGAAAAAGTGTAGGAAGTGTGAAAGTGTATATCACAAATTACCAGAGCTCTGCAGCCCCTCAGGAAGAAGCAAAGATGGTACATGGAGCCAGGTATTTGAGCGAAAGGAGGGAGAGGTGGTGAGAGGTAAGGAAGAAATCGAAAGAAGCTGAAAAAAGCAACACCAGCAGCCAACAAATGGCACTCAGAGAGCCGGCCCATTTGGGTGTG
>NW_004444175.1:2951193-2975879 GCF_000243295.1 Trichechus manatus latirostris
AGTCATTTACCACGCGAAAATTTTTATTAGAATATTTACTTGAATATTGTGTGCACTGCAATTTGAAGACATCTCACTAAAATAATTATAACATTAGGAAGACAGTTTAAATAATCTGTGGCTCTAGGCACTGAAATGTTGCAGAACCAATTCACCGTTGAAGTATGTAAGTGCTAGTGTTTATATTAACATAAAACCTTTAGTACATCATTAGTTAATGTGATTATAAAATAATAATATATTTACTGAGTATTTGGCAGTACTTAGAGTGTGTCCCCCTACACGTTTGTGAGTTTGTCCTACTATGCTGGCTTGTATGTTGCTGTGATTCTGGAAGCTATACCACCATTGTTTGAAATACCAGCAGGGCCACTCATGGTGGACAGATTTCAGTGGAGCTTCCAGATTAAGACAAACTAAGAAGGACCTAGCAGTCTACTTCTGAATAATTTACCCAGTGAAAGCCTCACAAATAGAGGCAGAACATTGTCTGATGTAGAGTCAGAAGATGAGCCTCTCAGACTTGAAGGCACTCAAATTATGACTGGGAAAGAGCAGCCTCCTCAAAGTAGAGTTGACCTTAATGACATGGATGGAGTCAAGCTTTTGGAACCTTCCTTTGCTGATGCGACATGGATCAAAATCAGAAAAAATAGTTGCAAACATCCATTGATAATAGGAACAGGGAATATACAAAGTATGAATATGGGAAAATTGTCAAAAAAGAAATGAAACACATAAACATCGAAAGCATGAATGAGCTGAAATGGACTGGTACTGGCCATTTTGAATCAAACAACCATATAGTCTACTATGCTGGGAATGACAAATTGAAGAAGGATGGTGTAGCATTCATTGTCAAAAAGAATATTTCAGGATCTGTCCTGAAGTACAATGTGGTCAGTGACAGGATAATATCCATACTTCTACAAGGAAGACCAGTTAATAAGACCATTATTCAAATTTGCACACCAATTACTAAGGCCAAAGATGAAGAAATTGAAGATATTTTATCATTTTCTGCAGTCTGAAATTGATTAAACCTGCAGTCAAGATGCACTGATAATTATTAGTGATTGGAATGCAAAAGTTGGAAACAATGAAAAAGGAACAGTAGTTGGAAAATAAGGCCTTGGTGAAAGAAAGGACTCCGGAGACCAAATGATAGTATTTTGCAACACTAACGACTTCTTCACTGCAAATACCTTTTTCAACAACATAAAAGGTGACTATACATGTGGATCTCACCAGATGGAATACACAGGAATCAAAATGACTACATCTGTAGAAAGAGACAATGGAAAAGCTCTATATCATCAGTCAGAACAAGACCAAGGGCCGACTGCAGAACAGACCATCAATTGCTCATACACAAGTTCAAGTTAAAGCTGAAGAAAATTAGAACAAGTCCATGAGAGCCAAAGTACAACCATGAGCATATCCCACCTGAATTTAGAGACCATCTCAAGAATAGATTTGACTCATTGAACTCTAATGATTGAACACCAGACAAGTTGTGGAATGACATCAAGGACAACATACATGAAGAAACAAGAGGTCATTAAAAAGACAGGAATGAAAGAAAAGTCCAAAATGGATGTCAGAAGAGAGTCTGAAACTTGCCCTTAAATGTAGAGTAGCTAAAGTGAATGAAAGAAATGATGAAGTAAAAGAGATGAATATAAGATTTCAAAGAGGGCTCAAGAAGACAAAGTAAAGTATTATAACGAAACATGAAAAGACCTGGAGATAGAGAACCAAAGGGAACAGGCTCTGCATTTCTCAGGCTGAAGGAACTGAATAAAAAAATTAAGCCTCAAGTTACAATACTGAAGAATTCTACAGAGAGAATAATGAACAGAGCAGGAAGCATCAAAAGAAGATGGAAAGAATACACAGAGGCACTGTACCAAAAAGAATTGGTCGATGTTCAACCATTTGAACATATGATCAGGAACCAATGGTACTGAAGGAAGAAGTCCAAGCTACACTGAAGGCTTCGGCTAAAAACAAGACTCAAGAAATTGATGGAATACCAGTTGACAGGTTTCAACAAAGGGATGCAGAGCTGGAAGTGCTCCCTTGGCTATGCCAAGAAATTTGGAAGACAGCTACCTGGCCAACCTATGGGAAGAGATCCATATTTATGCCTAATCCCAAGAAAGGTGAGCCAACAGAATTTGGAAATTATCGAACAATACTAATATCATATACAAGTAAAAATTTTGCTAACAATCATTCAAAAGCGGTTGGAACAATACATTTACAGGGAACCGCCAGAAGTTCAAGTCTGATTCAGAAGAGGACATAGAACGAGAGATATCATTGCTGGTATCAGATGGATCTTGGCTGAAAGCAGAGAATACCAGAAAGATGTTTACCTGTGTTTTATTGACTATGCAAAGGCATTTGTCTGTGTAGATCATAAGAAATTATGGACAAGGTTTGGAAGAATGGGAATTCCAGAACACTTAAATGTGCTCATGAGTAACTTTTTCATAGACCAAAAGGCAGTCAGTTGTTCGAACAGAACAAAGGGGATACTGTGTGGTTTAAAGTCAGGAAAATTTGTGCATCAGGGTTGTATCCTTTCACCATAGTTATTCAATCTGTATGTTGAGCAAATAATTCAAGAAGCTGGACTATAGGAAGAAGAACGAGGCATCAGGATTGAAGGAAGACTCATTAACAACTTGCATTATGCAAATAACACAACCTTGCTTGCTGAAAGTGAAGAGGACTTGAAGCACTTACTGATGAAAATCAAAGTCTGCAGCCTTCAGTATGGATTATACCTCAACACCTCACAACTGGACCAATAAGCAACATCATAATAAATGGAGAAAAGATTGAAGTTTTCAAAGATTTCATTTTACTTGTATCCACAATCAATGTCTATGGAATCAGTAGTCAAGAAACTGAATGACTCATTGCATTGGGCAAATCTACTGCAAAAGACCTCTTTAAAGAGGTAATAAGCAAAGATATCACTTTAAGGACTAAGGTGCACCTGACCTAAGCCATGGTGTTTTCAATTACTGCATTTGCATGTGAAAGCTATACCATGATAAGGAAGACTGAAGAAGAATTGATGCATTTTAATTATGGTGTTCATGAAAAATATTGAATATACCATTGTCTGGGAAAAGAAGGAACAAATCTGTCTTGGAAGAAGTTCAGCTAGAATGCTGTTTTCAAGCAAGGATGGCAAGACTTCATCTCAAGTACTTTGGACATGTTATCAGGAGGGACCTGTCTCTGGAGAAGGACATCATGCTTGTACAGGGTCAGTGAAAAAGAGGAAGACTCTCTAAGAGATGAATTGACACAGTGGCTGCAACAATGGGCTCAAAGATAACAATAATTGTGAGGATAGTACAGGCCCAGCTAGTGTTTTGTTGTGTTGTAAATAGGGTCGCTGTGAGTCAGAACTGCCTTGATGGCACCTAACAAGAACACAAGAGTGCTTCCATTGAAGCATTTTATTTGATCCTCATTAAAGTCCTGAAGCAGGTATACCACCCCATTGCCATGGAGTGGATTCTGACTTTAGTGACCCATTAGGACAGAGTAGACCACCGCACAGAGTTTCCATGGAGTAGCTGATGAATTAGAATTGTCAACATTTTCGTTAGCAGCCAAGCTCTTAAGCATGAGCAACCAGGTATGCAGATATTATTATACTCATTTTACCTATAGGCTTCCCAGCCTACTTAAGTAACATTCTAATAATCAGATGTTTAATTTAATTCCAGGCATTCTAAAACTAAATTCAGTGCTTTTGTAACCACACCTCCATATTAAAGATACCAGAAATAACCATTAAAAAACAAAACTTCAAGTTGTTTTTCACACCCTTAGTTTTAACAAGACTAACTCGTTTGATTAAAAGTTTTTAGAAATCTGTTTAAAAAAAAATCTCAAATATCAATGTTGTTATTCAAATTTTTGTTGAACTCTTTTTCATGTCTGTTCGAGTTATGTTAATTGCAATTGCTGCTTTTGAAGGATCCAAATGTGTTCAATGTTGAGTCTCTGGGCACCAATTTATCATACAATAAAGTGATATGCTCCTTTAATTACTTAATTCTACAAAGACAAATCATGTAGAATGATCTTAAATGAACCTTGGTCACATTGCAGATTTTCTATGTTAAAATCTAACAATAACCAACTATTGGATGGAGCTAGAGGACTTCTATTTTTGGTATATTTGTATCTAGTAGAATATAGCACAATTTTAGCATCTGAGATTTTATTAAGAAAGCATGTGTGAGTTAAGCCTTGGCTTTGTGCTATAACTTTTTTACTCCCTAGATAAGGGATATGCATATATCTTTTGCTTTATTTTCTAACTTGTAAAATAAGAATACAAAGGAAAAGATTGTAGATGATGGTTTAATTTTCTGTCAATAACTATTTTGATTTGAACTTTGATTTTGTATATTTTGCTGTTATTCTATGACTTTCTGTCACATTGGGGCCCTGAGATCACATTATTGTACTTTGGAGATAATTTACAAATTATATCCAAAGAGTAAATGTTTATCAGTAAAAGTAAATTATGGTGTAATATTTATTTAGCATATTGTTTAAATACACACAGTTTCCTTAATGATATCCATATGTTTCTAACTGCCAGTATCTTTGAAAAAAAATTTTGTCTGGTTCTGGCTAAAAGTATGTGCTTCTCTATTTATGTGAAATTGTTCATTACAAGTTATTGAACTGGTCTTTTATTTTGGAAATCTTATTAGTCAAAAGTTAAATTTTCTTATTCTGTCCTCCATGTCATTTAACCCCTCTGTGGCATAATGGTTAAGAGCTCAGCTGTTAACCAAAAGGTTGGCAGTTCGAATCCACCAGCTGTTCCTTGGAAACCCTATGGGGCAGTTCTACTCTGTCCTATAGGGTGGCTATGAGTCAGAATCGACTCGACAGCAATGGGTTGGGTTTAGTTTGGTTTGGTTTGCATAGCATGCTAGCATTTATATATTTATTAAAGATGAATACTGAAAATATTCAATTGGTTTTATAGGTTTAATATCATTTTGTATGTTGCTGTTGTATGCTGTCAAGTTGATTCCAACTTATAGCGTCCCTGTAAGACAGAGTAGAACTGCTCCATAGGGTTTCCAAGGCTGTAATCTTTACAGAAGAGGACTGGCGCATCTTTCTTCCGTGGAGCATCTGATGGATTAAAACTGCTGACTTTTCGGTTACCAGCTGAGTGCTTAACCACTGTTTCACCAGAGCGCCTTTCATTTTGTTTAGTGTTTCAAAACTAATGACTCATTAAAAACATGGTGAATTTATAAAGTTTTTCACTGTAATGTTTTGAGGATGCTTATTTAGGTCATCATCAATAACTTTTATGAGTTAGCCAAAGGCTACATGGGAACTATGCACCATCTTGGATTTAGAGTTTTTGTTTACTTGTTTGTTAGTTTCTTTGTTTTGGATCAGAATTTGCCCTCCTGTATTCTGATTTACTCTTTCTTAACTTACGAGCACTGACCATCTTTCACTAAAGTTGTTTTATTTAGTCTTTAAGACTACTTTGACTACGAAGGATTTATTAAAATATGTAAAATGTGTAGAGAAAAAATGATCCAGAAAGTATCTAAAACACTGTATCCAACTTAGGAGAATATTGAATTTGAATCTGATTCGGTGTCATCAACTTATTAGCTATAAAAACTAGAATTAATTGGAAAATGAGCACAGTCTTTATCAGCAGAAACTGGTATGCATAACCCAGTTTTATATTAATTTTTTATTTTTAATTTAATGCAACAATTACATGTTGTAGCACAAATCACATTATATATTAAATATAAAGCAACTTCAATTGATTATACTTATTAACTACATAAACTTCCAAGCACTTATGAAAGGACCACTTATATTTAAAGTCTTTACAACAATAATTGGGAATTACAAACCTCAATAAAAATAAATCAAATAAACAAAGAACTCCAAAAACCCACAAGATAATATGGTTCAGTCTGTTCTCCAAAAATAATTCTGAGTCTAACCTAGGTTGGAGGCAATGCCACCTTGAAAGATATATAACTATAATAATAGCGGAAGGCATCGTCAAGAAAAACATCTTTCTTGATAGCTCATTTTTTCCCATGACATAATTTACAAAAGGTTTCCTCAAGTCAGTTTTCTCTTAAAGACAAAATCATTTGAAAATATTCATCATTTTCTCACAACAAAAGTATTTAGCAGGGCTTTTTTTGGAAAAATCCTTTGGCTTGATGACAATATCTGAGATTTATAGAGATCAAATTTATCAAGCCAAAGCAAAAAACAGTGTCACAAGATTGGCATTGATAATCAGATGTCTCCTGATTCTATGTGTCACAGCTGATGGAGTCCTGCTGATCCATTATTTTACCAGTGACACAACACTGTTTTATATAGCAGTGCCTCAAGGTGCAGTGAAGGACTTGGAACCCCGTGGATGTTGGATGATTTTTTCCCACTAATCATATGTCCTTGAGGCTGTCATTTATGTGCTGTTGACTTTGCTCCATGGCATATCCTCAGGCATGCAACGATGCATGGACCATGCCTTCAGAGTCAATAAATTGCTATAATTTCATGGTCTGCATCCAAACACACTATCTAGCATGGGTGAAACCAAGTAGTTAAAATTTCCAAAGGAAATACAAATAGTTTTCATCAAAAGGTAATACACAACAGCAAGCTATCTCATAAACAAAATCAAAGAAGTCAAAATTAGAACCAAGAATTTCAGTGGGTACTTTAATATTAAAATTCCACATCTACTTATACTCAACTATCTCTATCCTCTCTTCCTTATCCTGTCAATATCCTTCTCACTGCAATTCTTCTCATGTCCTTTTTGTCTTTTTCTGTAGTCTCTCCTTTTTTCTTGTCAGTTCAGAGGATACCAGAGTGAGGATATTCCCTCTAAAGGGCTGAAAAGACCTGAAGTTAGTAAGAGAGGAGGATGGTAGAAAGTGTTTTTATTTCTGTATGCATTAAATAATTCCTATAGCACTGTAACTTGCTGAAATAAAGAGAAGCATTCCTGCATAATACAATAATTATAACACAATAATATAAGAAATTGGATATCAATAGTATTTGTAAAGAGCACTATTACTTTAACTTTAATAATTTATTTTTTCTTGCCTATTTTCGAGATTTTACATTAGTGATTACAAAGCGATAAAGATTTTTTATTATTATTTTATTTATGTGATTTTTTTATTGTACTTTACATGAAGGTTTACAGAACAAACTAGCTTCTCATTAAGCAGTTAGTACACATATTGATTTATGACATTGGTTAACAACCCCACGACATGTCAATATTCCCTTCTTGACCTTGGGTGCCCTATTACCAGCTTTCCTGTCCCTGCCTTCTAGTTCTTGTCCTTGGGCTGTTGTGCCCCTTTAGTCTTGTTTGTTTTATGGGCCTGTTTAATCTTTGACTGAAGGGTGAACCTCATGAGTGACTTCATTATTGAGCTAAAAGGTTGTCTGGAGGCCATACTCTTGGGGTTTCTCCAGTCTCTGTCAGACCAGTAAGTCTGGTCATTTTTTGTGAGTTAGAATTTTGTTCTACATTTTTCTCCAGCTCTGTCTGGGACCCTCTATTGTGATCCTGGTCCGAGCAGTCAGTGGTGGTAGCCGGGCACCATAAAGATTATTTTTGTATTATTTATTTATATTCATATTGCAAGTGTTGAGGCTCTACACCTTACAGTGGCAAGTCCTATTCTCTTCTGGAAATAAACAATATACATAGAATTAGGGTAAATGGTCTTTAGATCAATTACATGATGCAAAACATGGTTGAACACCCCGCCAAACACCTAAAGAACACAAAAGACACAGATATTTGAAAATATTGGAAAGATTAACTGGCTTTTTTTTAGTTTTTTTTTTTTTAATTCAGATTTTTTTCCATATGATGAAAGTCACAAGATGCAAAAATTTGTTTTATTCATTAAATAGTTATTAAGTTTTGTTTGAGTTTATATCATAAGAATTTGGTAGAAAATGTAGCCTTTTTTTTTTCCTGAAATACACAGAAGCCAGCTCTATAGCTTTTTAATAAAGATATTCTTTTTCCTGTAATATAGACTTGGTAGATATGTCCCATTGACTTGAGTTTTTTCTTCAATCAAACTAGCCATATTTCAGTGTGAATGGAGTTAATGAAAATAATACCTTCTTAGCTGGTTTCCACAAGAAGAATGGAGCATAACCACTAACCCGCCAATTGCTATGAAAATTACGTTTTTAAGAATTCACATTTCATTGAAATCTACCTGATACCTAAACTATTTTATAATTTAAAATATAATTTGAATATTGTTCATAAAAGAGACATTTTATTTTCATCTAAAATTTCTTTTTTATCATAATAAAAGGCTATTTGGGTCAATACTTCAATAAGCAGATGATAATTCATGGGCTATTGTTTGCAATTCAATACATTATGTATTGAATTACATACAAACATAGAAGAAAATTTTTAAGAAGTTTTAGAAATGTAATAACAGTTCAAAACATTATCTGAATAACTGCCAAAATGAATGTGCCGTTGTGTCTTAAAGGAGGCTGGAGTAGGGAGATCAGGTGGGTGGAAGTAGCCAGGATAGAATTCCTGCTGCAGGTAGGTAACTGAATGAACATACTGCAATTAAAAGAGAAATCAGTACATAGCAAAGAGGACAGGGAGAGGGTACACAGGCTGAAATAAAGAGTAGGCTAGCATTAAGAAATTAGGTTGAATGGAACTAGGCTGCTAAAATTTTTCTTTCTCTCTCTTTTTTATTATGAAAAATTGCAAATATTTATAAAGTATCACAAAGAGATTAATTATCAGTGTAGATTCAATCTTGCTCCGTCACCCATAGCTTCTGAATTATTTTGAAGCAAATCTGAGCCATTGTATAATTTCATAAATAAATAATTCTGTATGTAACTTTAAGAGATAATTATGCTTCATTCTATTTTTAACATACCACAATACTATTATCACACTTATTCCTTAAGAATATGAAACATCACGCCTATTCCTTAAGAATACAAAATATTAAGTGAAGAGCTTTAATGCAGAAATGAAGATAAATTATTTATGATTTAGGTATTCAAGAATCATAGGTACTTTTATAACACTGGGACGGGGAAGACTGTGAGAATTTCCTGTTAATTAGGAAAGTGACAGTACAAAAATAATAACTGGAGATACATTGGCCTTTCCAGGAAGTGGTTGCAATAAATCTGTGATTAGGTTCTAGCCAAGGTATAGACAGAATATATTAATCACAGTTTGAGCAGAAAATATAATTATGGATAGTCGCAAATATAAAATATTAGTTGAGCATCTACTGTGTGTCAAGAACTGTTTTCTGTGATGGAAAAAGGGTATGTATGTTATGAAAAAAGACAGAAATTACACTTGTTCTTTTAGCTCTTTCCCTCTAGACGTGAAAGGCAGATAATATACAACTAAACAAATTACCATCACGTTTGAGATATTGAAAAATGCTACAAATAAATTAAATATGAGTTTTTAATAGACAGTCTAGTGGGGGTGCAGATAGCTATTTTAGAACAGGTGATCAGAGTAGGATACTCTGAGATAATGATATTTTATCCGAGATCTGAGTAGCTACAGGGTTGCCATGAGTCGCAATCAACTTGACAGCAATGGGTTTGGTTTTTGTGTTTTTTTTTTTTAAGTAGCTAGAAAGGGCCAGCCTTGGAAGATCTCAAGACCTTGTCATTCAAGTCTTCCAGAATTGTCTAGAGGGAACAACAAATAGAAAATCAGAGACAGATAGGATTTCGGCTCATCCAATCAGGCTACAATGTGATAGGTACGGGGAGAGTTGTGGCGAAGCCAGATGATATAGGGCCTTGCAGATATTTGGATTTTATTTATTGTGCAATGGGATAATATTGGAGGCTTTTGAGCACTTAAGCAATTTGAATTTATATTTTGCAAATATAACACTGGCTGATATAGGAAGACTTGGTTGTGGGTAATGAGGTTGGGAGTGAAGTCTGGGGCACTAATAACAAAATTTCACTCTTCTTCAGAGCTATTTCAACTTAAAAGAGTGGAACTAAAATTAGTTTATTCATTATAGCAAACCTTTGAGATTAATAATACTACCCATTAATGACTCAGAGATGATGAAGATGGCTGGAATAGAGAAGTCTCTGACAAGGATAATCAAATAAAAAAGAGACACAGTATAGTTTTTGAAAGAGTCATGCGGTTAAGAAGAAAAAAATTAAAGTTTAGTGCTTCATGAAGGGAAATCTTGTGACCTCTCACAAATTGGGTGGGACCATGATGGGCTACTACTTATGAGCAAGAATGAACTAGAAATAGATCAGGGGTAATGAAAACTTATGCCCACCTTCAAATCATCTCAGCTTCTGATTGAATTAATAATCACTAATTGATAATGCCTCTACCATCCTACGAAATGCTTATGTAAATTTGCTTGGAAGAAAGATACATTTCAAATTATTCGTAGATTTTTTCTCTAGGTATTGTCTATCAAAAAATAAAATAATCTCTTATAATTTATAACCGCTTGTAGCATAGAACTAGATATAATTTATACAGATATTTAAAAAAATAATGGAAATTCTAGAACTGAAAAAAAGGCAATAACAAAAATTAAGGGCCTAGTGGATAGGTTGGGGAGCTGGTGGTGCAGTGGTTAAGAGCCACAGCAGCTAACCAAAAGGTTGGCAGTTCGAATTCATCACTTGCTCCTTGGAAACCCTATGGGGCAGTTCTACTCTGTACTATAGAGTCGCTATGAGTTAGAATCAACTTGAGGGTAATGGGTTTGGTTTTGGTTTAGTGGATAGGTTAAACAGCAGATTCAATATATGTGAAGCGAGAATATAGATTGGAAAACCCTAGAAAAGAAAATATCCAGAAAAAGTATGTAAAACACAGAAAATAAGGCAAAGTATCTAAAAGAAAAGAGAGAAAGTCTAACATATGTCTAATTAATTAAATAAATAAATTAACTAGAGTGGAGCAGATGTAAGATTTGACGAAAAAATGTCTAATAATTTTGAGAAACTGTTAAAAGTCATAAAACCACAAATTCAAGAGTGAAACATTTCAAATGGAATAACTATAAAGAAAATAACACCTTAATACAGTATTAAAATTATTGAAAACAAAAGACAACAATAAAAATAACAAATTTTTAAGACAGATTTTTTTCAAAGAAGCAAAAATAAGTCTGACAGAAGTAACGTTGTTGCTGTTGGCCATTGAGTTGATTTCAACTCATGGCAACCCATTGTGTGAAGAGTAGAACTGCTCCATAGGGATTCAGAAGCAGATCTCCAGGCCTTACTTTCAAGGTACCTCTAGGCGGGTTTGAACCACCAACCTTTTAGTTAGTAGTCTAGTAATTAACCATTTACACCAACCACGGAATCCTGACAGAAATAACATAAGCCATAAAAAGCCTAAAAACCTTTTGCAGTCGAGTCAATTCTGACTCACAGAGACCCTATAGGACAGAGTAGAACTGACCCATAGGGTTTCCAAGGAGCCACTGGTAGATTGAAACTGCTGACCTTTTGTTAGCAGCTGAGCTCTTAACCAAAATGACTACAATTTGGCAATTGCAAATTTCCTTCAAAACTGAATATGAAATAATGACTTTTCTACTATGTTTCACCAGGAGCAATGAGTCTTTACCTGTGCCTTGTGGGTTAAAGGGATTGCTTCTCCTTTAGCAGTTAATGAATTTTGTTTTCTGTAAACAATGAGCTTGAGTGGGATCCCGTGATTTTTTGTGACTCCCCCACAGCAGTGACCACCCTCTCCTACATTCCTGCACCATTGTGGTAGGCTTTCTCTGGTACTTTGCCTCTAATTATTTTATGTAAGAACCCAGTGGAGATCTATGGGAAAGAATCTACGACTGCAAACTCCCCTTGTGTCTGGGGCCCCCAGGCATTATATATTAGCCCACACTCAGTCTACACTTAGCCAGTTGTAACTCAGCCACAGCCCTCTTCCCACTCTTTGCCATGAGTGAGGTAGTCTGTGCTTCCTTGTCTCTTCTTGAAGGCACCTGTCCTCCTTGGAATGCAGGCTTCTTGATTGTTGTGTGAATCACCTCTCTGCTAGGTTAAAAAAATAGGTATGATTTTGTTATAATTTTTAGAGTAGGATTGATGCTTTTTCCAGATTCCTCAAAAGACATTTTTAAGCAATCAGAAAATATGAGGATTGATCATTATTGTTATTAGATGCCATCAAGTTGGTTTTTGACTCACAACAACCCCATGTGACAGAGGATCCTTGTGTGTCCCATAGAGTTTTCTTGGCTGTAATTGTTATGGGAGTAGATCACCAGGTCTTTCTTTTGTGGAGCTGCTGTGCGGTTTTGAACTGACAGCCTTTCGGTTAGTAGCAGAGCACTTAACCATTGTGCCACCAGGGCTCCTTCATTATCAGATCTGCACTGAAGGAAATACCAGGAGGTACTCTTTCAGCCAGAAGACAAACACTTCTAGGTGCAAGCTCAAAAACGAATTAAGAACAATAGAAAAGGTAATATATGGATAAATCTAAGTAAATTTTGACTATTTTAAAAACAATAGTACTGAATTTTAGGTTTAAAAATATATGTACTCAATGAAAGTACATGACAATAATAGCATATAAGTTAGGAGCAGGAGGACAATAAATAAAGTTAAGGCATTCTAAGATTTTTGTGTTTTCCTGGAAGAGTTATGGATGCGTATTGTAATTGCTAGAGTAATCACAAAAGAAATGCATATAATATGCTCATTCAATCCAAAATAACCTATTTAAGGAGTGAAAATGAAATACACGGCAGGAAGAACCAATAGAATGTAAACAATAAGGTGGAAGACTAAACCAAAATTTAGTCCTAAGTGGAGTATTTCATGATTAAAGATTCAATCCAACACGAGCTGTATAGATTCAAAACATGCATGCACATAATGACATATCCTCAAATGTGCAAAATGGATTTGAAATGAGAAATAGACAATGTCACTAATTTAATGGGAAAATTTAATACAATTCTGGAAACGGACAGAGCAAGCAAAAAAAAAAAAAAAGAAGAAAGAAAAATTAAACATATAGAAGTTTGGATAACCAGAAAGACAAATGGTGAAAAATATTATTTTAAAGTACACATAAAATATTTACAATAATTGACCTTAGGGTTGGCAATAAAGCATGTATCCACAAATTTCTTAAGAGTGAAATCATGCAGGGTATGTTCTCTACCATATTAGAATTAAATGAAAGATAACTAACTAAAAAGTCAGCATGGTATGCTGATTGGGAAGGATGCTACTAATACTGTATTTTATAATCTAAATTATTGCGATTATAATCTTTTTAATCTTACTCATCAAGCTGTACCCTCAAGTTTTGTGTACCTTTTTGTATGTTTGTTATACTTCAATAAAAATAAAATAGAACAATGTGGATATAAAACTGAACAGAAAAACAGACAAATGAAACATTATATAGCGCTCAGATGCAGAACCATACGTACGTGAGAAATTGACATATGAAAAATATAGCTACACAAATTAATGGACAATTTAGTTGTTTAATTGATTGCCTCAGGAAAAATGGCTTACTGCATAAAGAAAAAAACAAAGTTGGAGCCATACCTCAGAGAACATAAAAAGATGGACTTCTAAGTTTAATCCTTAAATATGAGACAAAATACAATGAAGTGTGTGTGTGTGTGTATACAGGAGAGTATCTGTAACTATGGAATGCGGAAAGATTTCTTAAGAAGCAAAATGTTCTAATCACAAAGCAAAAGAAAATTGACCGACTTGACCACATCAAAGAATGTTCAATAAAAGAGATGGCAGATTCAGAGAATATCTAAAGTGACTATCTAGAAAACACAGGGAAATTCTGCAAACCAACAAAAACAACAACAAAAATAAAAAACCCATAAGGAAAAAAAGGCAAAGTATATAAATGGAAAATTCACTCATAAAAATGGGTGATTATCAGTCTCACTACTAACCAGAAGAGGGAAAAACAACTGTTGCAAGTTTAAATGCATCTTGTTGGCAAACACCAGCATGTAAGAAAATGTCAAATGAATTGGTGGACATGTGGAAACAGGAACCCTTATGAACTGATGGTGAGAGTAAAATACAGCCATTCCGGAAAGCAATTGGCAGAATTTAATGGAGTTGTGCATTTTATGGAAATCCTAAGCAGATAGTCCAGCGAATTTCTTGCACACATCCACAAAGTCAAAAGCATGAGGTTGCTCATTGCAGTATTTTTGTGGTAGTGAAAAGCTGGTGGCAATCCAGGTGTTCATCATTATACCAAACCCGTTGTGGTAGAGTCAATTCCGACTCACAGTGACCCTATAGGACAGACTAGAACTGCATCAAAGGGTTTCCAAGGAACAGCTGGTGGATTTGAACTCCCAACCTTTTGGTTAACAGCCCAACTCTTAACTACTGCGCCACCAGGGCTCTGTTGATCGCTATAGGAACACATGATTTAAATATGGTGGCCATATATAGAAATTACTGTAATCCTGAATATCCCATGCAAAAGAAGGAAGTTGGACCACTACCTTACACCATACATAAAAATTAACTAAAAACTGATCAATGACCTAAATATAAAAGCTAAAACCATAAAACTCTTAAAAGAAAACCTTACGACCTTAGATTTGGCAATGGATTCTTAGATGTGACATCAAATACACAACCAATAAAAGAAAAAAAAAGCTATTGGACTTTGCCAAAATTAAAAACTTTTGTGCATCAAAAGACATTAGCAAGACAGTGAAAATACAACCTACGAAATAGAGAAATTGTTTGCATATCATATATCTTTTAAGGGTGTAGTTTTCAACATATTTTTTTTAAAAATGCAATTGAACAACAAAAAGAAAAAAAAGGTAATGGACATGAATAGATTATTTCTCCAAAGAAGAAATGCAAATGATCAACAAGCACACGAAAAGATGCTCAACATCATTAGTCTTTTGGGAAATGTAAATCAAAATCACAGTGCGAACCCACTTGAACTCACTAGCATGGCCGTACTAAAACAAACAAAAAGTTATGGAAAATAACAGCTTTGGCAAGGATGTGGAGAATTCCATACAGGCATAAAGCATATTGATGGGTACAAGGGGTAGAGGGGAGACAGAAATGGGGATTAACTGTTTAACTGTTTAACAAGCACAAGTGACAAATGTTTTGAAACTAGACAAAATTAGCAGCTGCACAACACTATGAGCGTACTAAACACTAAATTGGTCACTTCAAAACGGTTACGTTTATGTTATGTGAATTTCACCTCAATTTTTAAAAAAATGCTATGAATAATTAAAAGCAATGGAAATATAACCATCCCAAGAAGCTTTGGTTGATGTTCAAAACTGGTTTTTAAGTTAAACAAAAATTAAAACCCAGTATAACTAAAGCAAAGTACCATTTGTGTGCCTTAAAATACACACCACGCACACCAATCCCTTTACAAGGGTACATGGATACGCAAGGAAACAGATGAAGCACGTTAAAAGGAGTGTATGGGAGGGAGATGAAGGTTGTGATCAAAAATAAAGGAGAAAAATAACTATAAATCAAAACAGAAGGGGACTCGGAAAGAGTGATTATAATACTATTGCTTGAACAGAGAAATTATGATCAATTCACTTATCACCAGCTAGGGACCAAAATACTATATATCTGCAAAAGGAAAAAAATGCATGGAAAGAAATCATATGCCACCATTTTTACATTGTGGGATGTTAGGGTTTTATTTTTGGAAGGTTTCCCCTACTCAACTTTATTCTTTTTCACATAGATGTAAAAGTGAAATTGAGCTGAGTGAAACAGTGGAAATCTGTGTTGGAGTTGCTTGCCAGAATGAATTTCTAAAATCATGTCAAAATTCTATTGAAATATGATCTTTAAAATGAGAAACATACTGACACTGAATACGGGATTATTAAGAACTTTCTGTACATTTTGTTCCAATTGTGGAGTTCTTAGGGATAGTTTCTTTTACTGAGTACATCATGAGAGTTTAATTAAAGAAGGGCTTTATATTAAATTTATATTAATGTTTTACATTAAAAGTTTATATTAAAGAGGAATTGACTTCTCAATTTTTATTCTACAAATTTTTCATTGCTAACCTCACTGAAAATGCAAGGCAACTCATAATATTCAGTGTAATATATACCTTTTCTTGAAAGTTCTGTGAATACTCTTTTAGTATCAAGATACAAGATATCAAAATATAAGAAACATCTCTTGTAGTATCAAGATATAAGGGTTCTGTTTTTTTTTAAATGAAATTCTTACATGAAGATTGATATTTTGACTGTATTATGATGCCATCTGTTTAAGTGGAGGGTGCAATGTTGTGTAAGCAAAATGAAAGATAAAAAAATGTTCTCCAACATCTAAGCTGCTCAAAAGTAACCTTGTAGGCACAATTACCACCTGTTTCTGGGCTAAGCTAATGAGAAAACTTGTTCAATTGCACATCGGCTCAATCTGAAAATAATAAAACCATGACTTCTATGAGTCAAAAAGCATGCCCCTCAACCTCCCCTCCCCAACCTCTAGTTTCACTTGTTGAAAAACAAGGAAAACAAATAGACATGTGACCACCCACAGGGTTGTGTAAATTGAAAAAAAAAAAAAAGTGAAAATAACATGTGACAGAATGCCTCAAGGTTTCACTTAGTCCTTCACACATGGACTTAATTACTCTGGCAAATTCTCCCTCCTCCCATACGAACTTTATAGAGCATTTTTCAAATGAAAAGTGCCCTCTCTTCTTTCATCCTTTAAAAACTAGTGGCTGAAGGAAAGCCTGGGAAGTGACTTGGGAACAAACTGTATCATCAGCTAGGATTGTTGTTAATTCATTGGAAATGTGCCAATAGTGTAGGATGCTAAAAATGTCTGAGGAGGTTCTTGGTATGTGTGATGATATGTGTGTGTGGTGGATGTGTGTGTGTGCATATGTGCACATGTACAATCACTATATAAGCTGAAGTGTTCTTTCATGCTGGAAATGTCTAAATTCCATTGGGTACATTCACTGAATTAGGGAAAATTGACATATTAGGGCTTTCACCTTTTGTGTTACTTTTAGGGGTAACTAGTGTGCTAATTACAAGAAACCCTGGTGGCTAGTGGTTAAGCACTTAGCTGCTAACCAAAAGCTTAGCGGTTTGACCTCAGCCGCTCCGTGGGAGAAAGCTGTAGCAGTCTGCTTCTGTAAAGATTACAGCTTTGGAAACCCTGTGCGGCAGTGCTACTCTGTCTCATAGGGTCACTTTGAGTTGAAATCAACTCGACGGCAATGGGTTTGGTTAGTGTACAAATTCATGACTAGAAATGATCAAAATTACCTAATTGCATTAACAACGGAGGATGACATAATTCTAAACCTACTTACAAATTTCTCAGACAAGACGACCTTATACTTTAAAATTGAAAAATAATCGGCTCTTTAATGGAATGAGGACCTTTCTTTTCCTGGCACCCCCTGCAATTCAAGTATACTTGGAAAGTATGGATAACTGTGCAGAATAACACAAAAAGAGTTCATAGGTCTAATACACAGAGCTGGTAAGAAATGTCACATCAAAGTTTTCATTTAAATCAATCGATTAAAGGTCAACAGACCACTTAGTCTGTTTGAGGTATTTTCAGGAGTGCTTTGTGGGTCAGATGCGGACATTAGCCTTGAATTCCATCCTTCCTCATTCCCTTGCTTCATGAATATTTGTTCTGTGAATCCCATTCTTCTTGGCTTGCTTCTCTTCTATAAGCTCATATAAGGCAAAAGACCCTCTACCCACCAAAACACGTTTGCATCTCCACTTAACATAATCTGTCAATCAAATAACTCAGAGGTTGGAAAACATTTTCCATAAAGAACCAAATAGTATTTTAGGGGTTGGGACTAGACAGTATCTGTGGTATTTACTTAACTTTGCTGCTATAGTGTGAAAACAGTCATACACATTATGTGAACGAATGAATGTGGCTGTACTTCAGTAAAACTTTATATGTATAAAACAAAAACAAAAAATGTTGCCTGGCTGGGTTGGCCCTTGGGCCCTAGTTAATTGACTTTCGATTCAACTGGTATGCCTATAAGAAGGAAACCAAAAGACTGCTCGGCAGGGAGAGAGCCGTCCTCCGATTTGCTTTAAGATTTTATAAGAGGACTGAATGACACAGCCTTCATACTTACTTAAACACCAGAAACATTTTTTTGCTGCATAGCTTAGTGGTGAAGAACATGGGCTTGGTGATAGGCAGACCTGGGTTTGAAACCCAGCTCTACCTCACAAGCTCTGTGGTTTTGGGAAAATGACATCGATTTTCAAATCTCTATTTTTCTCTTCTATAAAATGGAATAATAGTAATATATACTTCAAAGAGTTATTATGAGGATCAAATGAGAAAATGTGTATAAAGAGGACAATATAGTTATGACGTATTTCAGTGTTTGGTGTTCAGCAAGTAGCTCTTGATACAGTAAATAAACCATATTAATATAAATGATTTTGTAAAATGTTTTGTAACCAAAACTAGTTGAACATAATACACATCTGCTTGAACTTGTATTAATGTTTTACAATGTATTAAATATCTGTATAACCATAAATCATCTTTCATGCCTTTTTATATTTTCATATCCTGGAGTGCACTAATGCACATCTGTTTGGTAAACGTGAATCGTCTTTCAAAACTTGCTTTAAGAATTGGCTTCTCTGAGAAGTCTTTGCTAACTTTGCAGCTTCCTACGTACTTAATAAAACTTGCATAAACCTCTGTAGCAGTACTTACCACGTTTTATTATTGTTCTTTGTTAATTTTACTTTGTAAAGGCATTGTTTGGATAGGCATCCTTTCATTTATTTCTGAAGTAGTGAAGAATGAGCTAAGCAAGTGTTTTAGAGTAAAGCTATTTGAGTTTTAATCTTGATTCCATCACTTGTGAATTAAACTTTCCCCAGCAAATTGCTTAACTTCTCTACTCCTCAGATTCTTCATTTATAAAGAAGGGATTAAAGGCTTTACTTCAAGGGCTGTTAAGGAAATTGTATAAAATAACGTAATACACTTAAATGGCTTTGTGCAGTACCTGGTAGTTAATAAGCTCTGGATAATTGTTATTTACTGTGGATGTTGTTATTGTTATTATCATTATTCTAGTATTTAGAGCAGTATATGGTACATAAATGGGGCTTAGTATGGTTTTTTTTTTGATGGATGAACTGTCACAAACAAGTGTGATAAATATGTACTACTGTTGAAAAATATAAGGTGAAAACTTAAAGCTATTTAATGTCTAATTATTTCAGTGTTCTTTCACTGTTTCCCTTCAGAAATGGTATTTTTTATGGTTGCTAGATTAATAATATATTGAATATTTGGTAGGGATAACAATAGTTTCCTGCCTGATATCTAGCTTACACCTATTATTTTGCTCTGAAACTCACCTGTTTTCTCAAAAATTTTACCTCCCAATACAGCTTTGAGTGTTTTTTGGTAAGCACAAAATATAACTATTGAAAGTGGTAGAACTAAGAATTCCTTTTGCTCTTTATTTGATCATCTTAACATTTTTGCAGTTCTCCAACTGTAAAATTTTGTTTCAAGCATTGATAAGTGATATGTAGAATTAAATGAATACATCGCCCAATAAAAAACAAACTTGCAAATTTCAAAATGGTAATCTTTAATGTATGGTTTTGATATTTCTGATGAAGACTATTTTAAATATCTGCATCCACTAGCATCCCAGGAAGAACAAAACAAGACCGGTAGAACACATACAATCGTAGAATATGTGTTGTTAAATACACTTGTCTCATGCTTTCTCCTGTTTTAATATTTGTTCAGCTGTAATGATGTCTTGGAATCCCTGGTGGCATAGTGGTTAAGAGTGATGGCTGCTAACCAAAAGGTCGGCAGTTTGAATCACACAAGGCACTCCTTGGGAATAGTATGGGGCAGTTCTACTCTGTCCTATTGAGTCACTATGAGTCGGAATCAACTTGACGGCAACCGGTTTTGTTTTGTTTGTTTTTTTAATGATGTCTTGGAAGCAGTACAACCAGAATGCTCCTTAGAAGCAAGGATGGCAAGACTACATTTCACATACTTTGGACATATTATCACGAGGGATCAGTCTCTGGAGAAGGACACCATGCTTGGTAAAGTAGAGGGTCAGTGAAAAAGAGGAAGATCTGCAATGAGATGGATTGACACAGTGGCTGCAACAATGGGCTCAAGCATAACAAGGATTGTGAAGATGGCGCAGAATCAGGCAGTGTTTCATTCTATTGTACATATGGTCTCTGTGAGTCAGAACCGACTCGACAGCACCTAACAACAACAACAACAATGATGCAAAGACCAAGAGTTTCAGCTACATGAGTTGCAGACAAAAAAAATTATAAACTTATAAAATGAACGCACTTGAACAACTCTAAATTTATTTTCTTTGTTCTTCTGGTAGAACAATGTTTCAAAGATCACTTTGAAAACTGGAAAATACTATACAAATGAAAGTTATCATTACTACTACTAAATATAGTATATTTAGACATTAGAATAAGAAGTAATAACAGGGAAGCAAAACCAGGAACTCTATGTTTGACTCATCTGTTTATGTATTCAGTTTATTACATTATTATCTGGAAAATTGTGTTAACTTACTAATGAGTACTTGATAATGATTTTCATAGATGCACATTCTATGAACAAGTGATGAGATATTTATTAGAAAGCGGACATTTGAATTGGCTCTTAACCATACCCTGGAGTTGAGTCATTTAACGTCTTAGTTTCTTAGTGCTGCTATAACAGAAATACCACAAGTGGTGGCTTTAACAAAGTGAAATTTACTTTCTCACAGTTTAGGAGGCCAGAGGTGTGAATTCAGGGAAGGGCTCTATGGGTAGAATTTCTTTCTCTGTCAGCTCTGGGGAAAGGTGTTTGTCTCTTTTCAGCTTCTGTTCCTCAGCTCCTTGGAAATTTTCATGTGGAGCGGCAGCTCTCTCCTCCCATCTGTGCTTCCTTCTCTCTGTGCCTAACATGTTCTTTTTATATTTCAAAAGTGATTGGTTTAAAACACACCCTCATTATGGGCTTATTAACTTAACAAAGAAAATGCTATTCCCAAATGGGATTACATCCACAGGTATAGGGGTCAGGATTTACAACACATATTTTGGGGGGACACAATCCAATTGAATAGAACAAGGCGATACTGCATGGTTTAAAATCAGGAAAGATGTGCATCAGGATTGTATTCTTTCACCATACGTATTCAATCTGTATGCTGAACAAATAATCTGAGAAGCTGGACTATATGAAGAAAAATGTGGCATCAGGATTGGAGGAACACTCATCAACAACTTGCAATACACAGACGACAAAACCTTGCTTGATGAAAGTGAAGAGAACTTGAAGCACTTACTAATGAAGACCAAAGACTACAACCTTCAGTATGGATTACACCTTAACATAAAGAAAACAAAAATCTCACAACTGGACCAATAAATAACATCATGACAAATGGAGAAAATATTGAATGTCAAGGATTTTTTTACTTGGATCCACAATCAAGGCCCTTGGAAGCAACAGTCAAGAAAGCACATGAGGTATTGCATTGAGCAAATCTGCTATAAAAGATTTCTATAAAGTGTTGAAAAGCAAAGATGTAACTTTGAGGTCTAAGGTGTGCCTGGCCCAAATCATGGTATTTTCAATTGCCTCATATGCATGTGAAAGTTGGACAATGAATAAGGAAGACCCAAGAAGAACTGACACCTTTGAGTTGTGATACTGGCAAAGAATATTGAATATTCTATGGACTTCCAGAAGAACAAACAAATCCATCCTGGAGAAGTACAGCCAGAGTGCTTCTTAGAAGAGACGATGGAGAAACTTCATCTCATACTTTGGACACATTGTCAGGAGGGACAAGTCCCTGGAGGAGGACCTCATGCTTGGTAAAGTAGAGCATCAGCAAAAAAGATGAAGACCCACAATGAGATGGAATGACACAGTGGTGTAACAATGGGCTCAAACTTATCAAGGATTGTGAGGATGGTGCAGGACCAGGCAGTGTTTCACTCTGCTGCACATAGGGTCACTATGAGTCGGTACTGACTCAACAGCAACTAACAAAAACAATAACAGCAATTCAATCCATAACGCTTAGTCTGAATACTATTTACACAAATCATAATACCCTGAAGACGATCTTCTGGGAACCACGCATGTGTCCTCTTCATTGCCTTAGTCCCAGAACAGGTGCGACATCTATCTTTCCAGCCTCTCATCTTAGAGTGTTTAGCTCATCAATTCACTTAGAAATTTTTACATTCCCTGAAGTCAGTAAACTAAGGACAAATCTTATTATTGCTGTATGGAACCAAATTGAAATGGTCCAAACTATGAAGCTATTTAATAAGTATTTCTGTTCAAGTTTGGTTGACTTAATACTACGCATTAAGTTAAAACCGTTTCTCATCTGCTGCTTAGGAAAGTGTAATATCCTACGTTCAGCATGAATTTTTAAAACTCTCTCTCCATGATGCAATTGTTTCACTGATAAGCCTTGAGAAAAGAATTTGATTGGAGTCCAGACTGAATGCTGGGATGATTTCACTGGACCACTAGACCATGGCTAGTGCCAGTCAGGCCCCACAGAAGCCAGAACATCAGTACTCTGCTTTACACTTCTGTGGCACCCTACTCATACTTGGCAATTTGATTTTATTCCTACAGTAGATGGGTCAGTGCAAATACATATATGCTATATTTTTTAAAGTTAGGATTCTATGCAATGTGTTCAGAGACTTTCCAGATTTATGTGAACAATGGTAAAAGGTAAGATTAACAATGATATGCAAATAAAATTGGATGCTCTCTAAGAACATTTTGGAGCGTGTTCAGCAAATGTCCAAAACAATCAGAACTCTTATCTGCACCTCCTTGAAATTTTCAAAAAGCTCGCGCTTGCCTTTAAAAAAAGTTTCTGCTAGTGAGTTTCCATATTTGTCTTTTAATGTAATTCAAATGCCCTACTTTACATGTGTGTCCTTGGGTTTTATTGTAAGTGTGCTGTTGAAAATATTTTCTCCTGATGAGTTTACAATAATATCCTAAACCACATGAATGAAATTATCCAGTCTCTTTTACCAGAAATACTGCAGCAATAGGGCAAACTTGCAAACAAATGTACTATTTAAAAAACAAATTGCAACAAATTAATTCATAAATAGCATGGGATCAGCATTTTGAATGAAAATCAGCATTTAAAACTACTCTTTACATAAGGCTTCAGAATTTAGTCAGTCTAGCTGTCAGTTTAAGGGGCGGGGTTAGCTGTTGTTAAATTAATGAAAAAAGAAAACTTGGATTCAAACTGGGGTATAAATGCTGTAATACTTCTATTGTGTGTGATGAGATGAAGCTATAAGGCTAAGACGATGCCTAGAAAAAATTATTTTGACCTACAATCTGTTTTTATTTTTAACTATATTTAGCTTTTTAACATTTTTTCAGTGTAATCAAATAACACTAAAGATTTAAATTACAAATAATTTTTGCAAATCTAGGAAAAACTACATGGATGCTTTATCACACTTTCTTTGCTACTCATTTTGATATATTTTCTTTCTTTTATCCATTATCCTTCAACCTTTCCTCAAACTAAGTAGTAAACTGCTGTCCTTGGCTGTTTGTAAGAGCACAGTAACCCTCCCCATGTGTACAGGGCCCATCACGACAGTTCTTGTCTTATTCCTCCATAGAGTTCCTCCTAATTGCTTTGGCCCACGGCTTTCTGTTTAGAAGGAGAAAAAAAAAGTGTTCAAAAATACATGCGTAGCCTTTGTCTGAGTACTGATTGGCTGGCAAATTGCACTGAGCTCCAGGTTCCTGAACACCTGTCGGGATTCTAAAAATAGATACACATGACCAGGGATTTCCAAACGCTCAGCCAGCCGATCAGAAGATGGGACCAGAAAACATATGGCTACAGTGTAGCTTGCACATTATTTCTTAAGTCTTCCAAAACTAGACTTGAGTTCTTGATATGAGGTTATTTTGTATTAAAAAGATCAGACAAGTTTTGGCTGCCTTGTGCCTCAGAATGCTGGGATCAATTATTATGTGGAAATAAACTTTTTTTTCTGATAGGAAACATTGTGATGGAAGGGTTTATTATTTTGTCACATTGTTTTAAAATCTGAGCTCCAGCAGCTTTGCTCATCCTTGGCTGATACAGGCTGATCGGGGTTGATGGGAGATGGATTTCCGGTTCTTGCCATAAACCCCGCCTCATCATCTGGGAAATGCGACTGTACATCATTAGTTCATATTTTCAAGAGTTTATGATAAATTTAGCTGGCACACTGAATTCAACAATAAATTAAAAGATTTCATATTTTATGATTTTAAAAAGGAGAGTTCTCAGCACTGCAGCATCGTTGCACAGTATTTGAGGACCAAGTTTGGCACAAGAAAATTAAAGCTGCAATACCAAATATCTAAGTATTAACTCTTTGATCAGGGTCTGTGGTTTTTAGAATTCACTTCACTTGTCAACATGA
>NW_004444175.1:2977182-2978896 GCF_000243295.1 Trichechus manatus latirostris
TTAGCCTCTAAAATCACAGAGACAGCAAACAGTAAGCCCAGCCTAACTCCTAGCCAGATAAACGTAAAAACCTCACACTAAAGGCCTACACATGTCATTTCCTTTACCCAATACATAATGTACACATTTCAACAAAAAGTTACAAGGCATGCTAAAAGGCAAGAAACACAGTTTGAAGAGACAAACCGAGCATCAGAACCAGACCCAGGTATAGAAGATATTTTGGAATTATCAGACTGGGAATTTAAAATAACTGTGATTAATACACTAAGGGAGCTAATGGATAAATTGGACAACATGCAAAACAGTAGGTAATATAAGCAGAGAGATAGAAAGTCTAAGAAAAATATCAAACTGAAACTCTAGAAATTGAACACTGTAGCACTGTAACGCTGTTTTTATGGGTTTATCAGGAGAGTAGACACAGCTAAGGAAAGAATTAGGAAGCTTGAATATATGTTGAAATTTCTCAAACTGAAAAACAAAGAGAAAAAAAGAATGTCTCTCATGAACATAGATGCAAAAATCCTCAATAAAATAGTGACAAGTCAAATCCAACATTGTATAAAAAAGAATTATGCACCGTGACCCATCCCATTGCCATCAAGTTGATTCCAACTCACAGTGACCCTATAGGACAGAGTAGAACTGTCCCATAGAGTTTCCAAGGAGTGCCTGGTGGATTCAAACTGCTGACCTTCTGGTTAGGAGCCGTAGCTCTTAACGACTACACCACCACGGTTTCCTGCACCATGACAAGTGGACTTTATTCCAGGTATGCAAGGCTGATTCAACATCTGAAAATAAATTAATGTTATTTATCATATCAACACGCTAAAGAAGAAAAAATCGTATTATCATATCACAACTTCATTTCTCTTTATGGCTGAATAATATTCCATTTTGTGTGTATATACCACATTTTATTTATCCATTTATCTGTTGATGGACGCTTGGTTTGTTTCCACTTTTTGACTATTGTGAATAATGCTGCAGTGAACATCGGTGTACATATGTCCGTATAAGTTGCTTTTTTTAGTGATTTTGGGTATATATGCAGGAGCAGAGTTGCTGATCATATAGTAATTCTATCCTTAATTTTTTAAGGAACCATCAAATTGTTTTCCACAATGGTTATACTATTTTACAATTCCAACAGTAATATATAAATGTTCCAATTTCTTCACATCCTTTCCAATAATTCTTATTTTCCGTTTTTTTCTTTATAGCCATCCAGTGGGTATGAAGTGATATTTCATTGTGGTTGTGATTTACATTTCCCTAATGACTAATGAAAGGAGCCCTGGTGGCTCAGTGGTTAAGTGCTCAGCTGCTAACCAAAACCACAGTGGCTCTGCAGAGAGAAGACCTCTATTTCCATAAGATTAAAAACAGAAACAAAAAACTTCTTGTTGCCAAGTTGCTTTTGACTGATAGTAACCCTATAGGACAGAGTAAAACTGCTGCATAGGGTTTCTAAGGCTGTAATCTTTCTGGAAGCAGATTGACACATCTTTCTCCCATGGAACAGCTGGTGGTTTCGAACCGTGAACCTTTCAGTTAGCAGCCAAGCACTTATCCACTGCACCACCAGGGCTCCTTCTCCTGTAAAGCTTACAGCCTAGAAAACCTTATGGAGCAGTTCTACTCTGTCACATAGGGTTGCTATGAGTTGGAATTGACTTGATGGCACACAACAAGAACAACAACAAAA
>NW_004444175.1:2979394-2980975 GCF_000243295.1 Trichechus manatus latirostris
AGTCATATCTAAGAATCCATTAGTTAAAAGTAGGTCCTGAAGATTTACTCCTGTATTTTCTTCTAAGAGTTTTATGGTTTGACATCTTATATTTAGGTTATTGATCCATTTTGAATTGATTTTTGCATATGGTATAATGTATGGGCCCAACTTCATTTTTTTGGCCGGGGGGAACCAAGTGGCCCAAGAACCAATGGTGAAAAAGCAAATAATTTCCCAACGAAAGGAATTGGCAACCCTAAAAAAAAAATCAATTAGCCATAGATGTATAGATTTATTCATGTATTCTCAGTTACATTCAATTCATCTATATATCTATGTTTATACTAGTACCACATTATATTTATTACTCCAGTTTTGAAACATATTTTTAAATCAGGAAGTATGAGTCCTTCCATTTTATACTTTTTTTCCCCCAAGATTGTTAGTTGTATCATGTTAGGCTGAAGAATGATTTTTGTTATTGTCTTTATTTGGAGAGTACATATATTTTAATGAGATTTTTATCAGTGTCAAGATAGCAAGGGGTGTACTGTGGTGGCAAATTTTATGTGTCAACTTGGCTAAGCTATGGTGCTTAGTTCTTTGATCAAACACTAGTCTAGTTTCTGTTTGAGTAGGTACATGTGATTAAATCACTTGGCCTTAAAAAAAGCTATTACCTTCCATAATGTTGGTAGGTCTCAATTAATCAGTTTAAGACCTTAAGAGCAAAGAAAGAGTTTTCCAAGGGTATATTCTGCTGCCAGAACTTGAACTACACCTTGTGATAAATGGTTGCTTAGAAATATCATGAAATTTTTATTTTCATCAAAAATTTTAGCTGTGACATATACGTGTAGTAAATATTCTCCTTGTCTCTCCAACATCCTTTCTGTTGGTTTTCTAATATTCAGTAGTCATTTAATTTGGCAGCAATGGATCTTATCTCAAACTCTATGGATGAATCTTGGTTTGTTTCAAGTAGCCTTAGTTCAGGTAACACAAAAGTTAGACCAATCAGCACATGGCATTCCCTTAGCCGCAGCATTAGCTCAGGGTAGTTAAATCAGTGCAATTCTCAGAACTTTTTTTAGACTGTTATGAGATGATGCACCTTCTTGAATGAGGAATGAGGAAACATGACCCTGATTCTTGATGGCAGTCATATTGTGATCACGAGACAAGTTGACCTGAAGACAAAGGTCATATATGAAGGCAGAGGTAAGAAACGTCAGAGATACGCACCAAAAACCTTTATCCCATTCTACCTGGAACCTACCTCAGGACTTCTCAGTAATGTGCTGCAGGAAATCCTATTTGATAAGTTGTTTTGAGTTTAGCTTTCTATTATCAGTAACCCATAGTTAAATGAATAAGTATACATGGAATAATGAAGCATTATGTTGTTTGTAATTCAGTGAATTAACACTCCAGCATGCCTCCTTTGATCCTGCTTTGTCAGTTCGTCCCTATTTCTTAACTTTTCTGATCACATGTTATCTGCCACCTCTAGACAATATGTCAGAGAAATTATAATTATGAATTAAAGTTTTCCAAGGGCTTTATCAGCAGAGAGTTCATGCATAAACTGAAAGAAAT
>NW_004444175.1:2981677-2982802 GCF_000243295.1 Trichechus manatus latirostris
CACAGCCAGTCCATGCTGGAGTAGGTTAAACCAATCCAGAAAATTCCAAAGAGGAGGCACACGTGGATAGCATAATGGATATACCATAGGTGGCCTCCCCAGTGCTTTAGAGTGAAGGCATGTATTACAGATGAATCTCCACACCTCTCAGTGACTCTGATAGTGTGGATCCTGCTTAGAGAAATGTGATTCTACAAGAAATCCACATGTTCTTCTGAGACTCAAATTTATTTTCTTCTTGTTTCCTCTGAAATGGGGAGAGGGAGGAGGCGAGTGCTCATCCTTTTTAACCTCCCATACCATAGTCCACATGTAATTCCTTTTGTTTGACAATTCTTTTGATGCTAAATGGGTAACAATTAACCTTTTCTAAATTAGATGTATTATTGTGTCTTGCCTCAAAGCCTTTTATTTTGACTTTTTAATTTTTTTTTATTCTTTTCACTTAAAAATTCTCAGTGACTTAAAACTTGTAAGAATAGATTTATAAGATGCTGGAACTCCGAAAACTTTTTTTAGAGTAAAAATACAATAAGTAAAACCATTCTTTCAGCTTTGCTGAAGTAATTTAAATTGAAATGCCCTCAGTGAATATATACTTTGATTATGATGTCAAACCTGGTGACTCCTTTGAAGATATCATAGTAAAATATTATACAGGAAAGAAGTACATTGAATTCTGTGGTCTGACAGGAGAACAACCTATCTTTATCTAAAAAATGAAATGTATTATAGGATAGATTCAACCATGTAAGTTAGCTCAACTCAGTGATGTAATTCTTCATATAGTTAGGGAGCACTGAGTAGCAATGAGTAATAAGCAGATATTTCTATAGCCAGATAAATGGGAAAAAAAGTCCATCAATAGCTTGAAATGTTTCTGTCCATACATATGAAAGAAAATTGTAAGTTTGATCATTCTAAACATGTAAGTCAATATAATCATAACAAATAGATATGTAGGTATTTAAATATTTCCCACCTTATTTGTCCTGATTTTCCTCATGTATGTAGTTAACTGAAAAATGGCTAAATCTCCCTTTTTATCTTGTGCTCTACTTTGTTAGGTTTGGAATTTTACATGGGAAAGGCTTCAGAACAGCAGTCTGGTTGGAAATGAAGGTG
>NW_004444175.1:2983744-2985026 GCF_000243295.1 Trichechus manatus latirostris
TTTCATTTTAGAAAGAGTTAAAGAATTCATAGGTTTTATGTCTCGTGGTGAGATTTTAGTCTAATATGGATACAAAATATGATAATAAACCAAAGAAAACAAACTTGTTGTAGTCTAGTCTATTCCAACTCATAGTGACCCTATAGAACAGAGAAGAACTGCCCCATAGGGTTTCCAAGGAGCACCTGGTGAATTTGAACTGATGACCTTTTGGTTAGCAGCCCAACTCTTAACCACTACGCCACCACCAGGGTTTCCAAATATGATAATACATTAGAATAAAACAAGGATCAGATTCTTTCCTTTATTTTATGGTTCTTAGATTGTTCAGTTTTTAAATACTGAACATATATACAAAGGAAAGTGGGGTGCATACACCTTCATCTGGATAATACTAATTATAGTTTGCCTTAAGTTATTTGGGTGTTTTCAATTTAAATTTCCCATTTTGGTTTGTGGAGACACAGTGATATATATATATACCTATATAGATAGATAAATAGATAGATAGATATAGATATAGATATATCTTCCTGAGATTTACATAGCTTACAGTTTAGTTTGTTACTGAGCACATTATTTTACTTCAGCTTCCTAATAACTCCGTGACATGGGCAGAGCATATTCCCTCTCCAACAAGAAGTGAAGGGTTAGAATTGGGCCAGTAAACAGTAGAGGCAGGAACAGAAACAATCACTACTAATAAGTTGTATTTGCTCCACTTTAACATGTCTGTTAAAAAATATGTAACATAAGTAACCAGTTAAGAAATATAGTAGAGAAAATTTATCTCATAATAATAACAAAATATAAAACAAGTATGATAAATATAACAAGAAATGTGCAGGCTTATTGGAAGAAAATCGTCAGGTTTTACTGAAGGTTGTAGAAAATCTTTGAGTAAGTAAGTGGTGAGGGAGGTGCTTTTGGAGAGGAAGAAGTCAACTCTCTCCAAATCAACCTATAAACTTAACACATTTCTAATCAGACTCCCAGTGGGACTTTTATCAGAACTTGTAAAATGATTTTAAAGTTTATCTGGAAAAAATGTTAATGAGGAGCCAGAATTTTATATTTTTTAAACAAGAGCAAGCCTCCTCCAGATTGTAAAGTATGCTATTAAACTATAAAAATAATATGTAGTAGGGTTGATACCAGACTAGACAGAAAGATCTGTGAAACAGAAGAGAAATGCAGAAACAGACCAACTATATACGGAATTTTAGTATATGATAATGATGGCATTTCAAACTAGTAAGGAAAGAATGGATAATTGAAAAAA
>NW_004444175.1:2998282-2999003 GCF_000243295.1 Trichechus manatus latirostris
CCAGACTGCTAGAGTGGATGTGTTTTATTCTTTTATTTTCCTTCCAGTAATAAGCCCCTCTTTATAGAAGGAACTCATTTTCTATCATTTGCTTCAGGTATGGGCTCATGAGCCCAGGGAAACTTTTTTTTTTAGCTATTGAAAAAATCTGGCTTTTATAAAATTGACCTTGATCCCTGATGGTGTAAAGTTGTTAGTATATGTACCTTGAGTTTCAATCAGCTACTTGCCCACCACATGATGAAAACCTACCTGATACGTGGAGAAACGGAGTTGTGAGTGACATCTTACAACTTCCTGGATCCAGTACACCCCAGAATTTCCAGTTAAATAATGAAAAGTATTCCTTTATAAAATTATTTATCTTATCTTAGTCCATGTGTGAAGTCTAGTTTAAATCACACTTCTTAACTGAGATGATTGACTAATACTGCTACAGCTTTCTCCCCTTTTCTTTGTGTCATTTTATATACTGTGATCGAGGACATCCAGGCTTCTCCTATTAGTTAATATCTTTGCTGAGTTAGGCAATATAATAGCAAAATTCATGTGATTTGCGAAGTGTTTTACTCATTTTAAAAATAAGTATTTGCTGGGGAAGCAAGCACAACTTGTACAAGGAAAGGTCACGGAAGCTCCATAGACACATCCAAACTCCCTGAAGGACAGAATTGCTGGGCAGAGGGCTGTGGGGACCATGGTCTTGGGGGAACATCTAGCT
>NW_004444175.1:3000621-3007785 GCF_000243295.1 Trichechus manatus latirostris
TGAATCAAATAATTTCACCCATTTCTTTTCAAAAGTTTTCAAGTATTTTAGTAATTTTGATTGATTTTAAATAGAATAAGGGTCTTCATTTCTCTCCCAAGTCATTCCCTTCTACTGGCCTCATTCTGCTCAATCCCAAGTGTGAACTATCCAAAATACCCAGTATCCTTTTTGAAGATGATTAAGAGAACTTAGTTCAAATAGTATGGACTGAGAATTTTAAGAACACTGTGGTAACTTAAAGAAAAATATTTCTTTGTTTTGCAATGATTGAAGGATCACTGGAAATGGTTTTTGTGGACTGTTGCCCCTTTTAATTTCTTGGACTATAAAACAATATCATTTATTTTTCCTGATTCAGTTCATTACAGTTTTTACAACTACTTTTTGAAAATGGCTATATGTGTGTAATGCAATCATATATAAAGCCAATATATAAAAACTTTAATGTTTAAAAGTTAAAAAGCTAGTTTTAACTTTCTGAATCTGCTATGGTAGTGACTTTTTTTTCTTGTGATTTGATTTAAATTTCTACTCACACCCACTGAATAATTCTCTAATTCAGCAATGCCTTTATCCAGTATTATTAATAATACCAAAAAACAAGTTTTGTACTAAAAAATTTGGAAAAAGTAAGTCATTTTGCATCCTAAGGGCATTCAGTATTTAGAATGTCCTCAATATTGATGAATACAGATTAGTTTTCTGTTTCATGGTTTTAGCCAAATTATTTAGCCTTTTCTTGGTCTGACAAATCAATCTTTGGTATCAGATGGAATTGGATGGGGGAATTGGGAAAATTAGATCAAATCTACTACTGGGAAACACACACACAGATACATAAACACACACAAGCATATGCACACACTCAAATCCCGCTCCCTTCTGCCCTGTGTCAGTAAAAGGGAAAATTAGTCACCTAGGTAATGTGATTGGGTGGGTGATAAATCACATTAGCTTTTCAAATCTTTCCTAATTATTTTAACCCTTTTCTTGTATAAAGTCCCTCTTCTAAAGTGGAGCATGAGTATAGCTGTGTGCTGTTGAGTGTAAGAAGCACTAGGTAATCATAACACATCTTCTAAAGTGTTAATTTTACAGAAAGTAAATGATTTCAGGTTTATCCACTGACATATTATGAATATAATGCAAAATTTGTTCTAATCTTAGTATATGAACTTTTGTCTTGAAAGAAGTTTCCTGACTTGGGCAGTCTACTTCCAAAGACTCTTCGCTTTCTTATCATTAGTGGGACTTCAGTGTACCCATTTGCCAAGCAAGTGTCTGGATTGTTCTCCAAGGAAAATAACTGGTGTGGGTGACATATTTTGATTTAATGTTATTCTCTGTCTCAAAACAACTTCTTTTTTTGCTTATAATTTTAACTCAACTGATCAGGATGATAGAAATCTCTTCGAATTTTTCAATAAAGTAGTTCAAATGAAAACATACCGTTATGAAAGGATGACCAATGGTACTGCATTTATAATCACAATAGCTTGGACTTCTATTAGATATGTAACTGCGTACGTTTTTAAGGGAAAAAAATGTGACATATCTATTTAGACAAGACAGAAAGTAATTATGTGGAACTGATTCTCTCCCCACTACAAATACACATAACCTGTTGCCTTCAAGTTGATTCCTACTCACAGCGACCCTATAGGACAGAGTTGAACTGCCCCATATGGTTTCCACGTAGGGGCTGGTAGATTCGAAGTGTTGACCTTTTGGTTAGCAGCCAAGTTCTTAACAACTGTGCCACTAGGGCTCAAATACACATAGACATAGTCTGTTAAGGAGGGTAGCCATATGACACTGAAAAACTAAAGGATTGAATTAAAATATTGGTAATCTCAGGAAATGGGTGAAATAGGAAGTATAAGTAACTGGTTATCATTCAGCTTGGGAGGCAAATGTGCCTAAGATTGACTCTGATTTGTAGCAACAGTTTGGCCCAATATGAAATGTATCTTAACAAGTAGATCAGATCAAGAGAGTTCAGTTTCCCAAGTTGTGTAGCTTGGTGTAGGCGAGAAGAAGAGAGCCTTTGCAGTGGGACACAGCCCAGGTACCCTTCTTAGTTTCCTCACTATATAAAGGAGATCTGAGGCTGTTAAAATTATTTCAAAAGATTAACATAATGCCTAGATCTGAAAACTACTCATTATATCTTAAATCTTTTCTTACCTCTTTATTCTATACTTACTGTATTTTGTTAATATACTTCTAGATGGAAAGTAATAAAGTCATTAGCCAAAAGATAGATGTATACATGAAATGATGCCACTGCTCTCCTATTTTACAGTAAATGGAACATGGTCAACTAGTTAAAATACTCAAAAGATTTATTGCTATGCGTTTCAGAGTGCAGTAATGATTTTTACTGTGAGTTTTTTTATGTTGTTTTATCTGAGGCCTCTACCTCTACTGAGTCAATTTTATTATCATTACTGGTACTCTCAATCTTTTGGCAACAACTCAGGAGCCTCAGGGAGGGCAGCCAACCAGCCAAGAGAGCAACAGGAGTTGGTGGGAGGGTGGGGAGAAAAGAGAGCAGGAGTTCAGCCAGCCAGCCAGCCAGTGGGCTCAGCTAGTTCCAGGAGGTCAGGCATCAGTCAGCCAATATTTGATAAACAAATGAACTCAGCTACTGAGGTTCAGTCAGCCTCATTCTGCTGAGTTCCATCAAGGGAGAGAGATGACCTGACTCGTCCTTAAATACCAGAGGTCTTCCAACTAATCACTGTGTTCTAGAGCCAAATTCTGAAGAGCATTACATATGTGGCAAGAAATTAAGTCCTTTTAATCTGTGTGGGAAAGATAAAATATGAAACCAGTCCAAAGACATTATCGTATTTGTCAAATATCCAGATCGATAGTAGTGTAATCCCATTCTAAGTTTCACAGAGCAGAGTATGTTGTTGACTTTTTCTATTTAGTTTTTTATTTTGTTTCTATTTTTTTATTTTTGGTGGGAGGAATAATTTCAAGTTTACTTACAATTTGCCAGAGAGTACAAAGAACTCCCAGGTCCCCCTCACCCAGATTCTCTAATTGTTAACATTTTCCAGCGTTTCTTCATCTCTTTGTCTTCCTTCCCTCCAAACTACACAGCCATCATTCACTTCTCTCAACCAAGAAATCAACATTGATATGACATTATTATTCAAACAAAAGTTTCATTCAAGTTTCACCAACCATCCCAAAAAGTCTCTTTTTCCCTTTCTTGTTCAGGATCCTATCCAGGAACATATGTTGTACTTAACTGTCAGATCTCTTCAATTTTCTGTGAATAATTTCTCAATCTTTCCCTGTCTTTCATGTCCTTGAAATTCTAGAATTTAGCCCTTTCTTTCTATCAGATGTCCTCAATCTGGGTCCATTTAATGTTTCCTCACGACCAGACTTAAGCTATGCTTTCTTTTCAGGAAAAGCAAAGAAACGATGCTGGGCTCTTCTCAAGGCATCCTCTCAGGAGGAACATGACTTCAGTTTGCCTGATAGACATCACGAGTGGTTATGTTACCTTTTATTACCTGAACAAGTTGATATCTACCCCTTTTCTCCAGTATAAATCACATTTTTCATTTTGTATTTGACTAATATTTTGTGGGGTGATACTAGTATCCCCTAGTACCTTGTTTCTCATCAAATTTCATCACCAGTTTTAGCAGCCCTTGAGGACTAATATTATAATTGATATTAGCATATCAACTAATATTACGATGATTACCAAATGGTGACTATTTAGTTTGCTCATTCTTTCTAAATTTAGTAGTTAGCATTCTACTGTTATTTATAACCTAAATCTAGTTCTTGTGGAGTAGGGGTTGCTAATATGATTTCATAATTTTTGAAATCCATGTTTGAAATTAAGTTATATTGTAGACTTCAAATATCCAGTACACTTTTCTCATAGTCTACAGAAGATCGTTGATTGTGAAACAAAACAAAAACAATAAAATTAAAAAAGCCAATCACTTAAAGTTAATTGGGTTCAAATTGCTGTACCATAAAAAATTCTCTGATATAATCAAACAAAAAGAAAAATAAACTGAAGAGAGTCAGCAAACAAATCACAGACATAAGCAGTGTTCATATTTCAAAAAAAAGTAATGAGTTGAAGATGATGCTATATCCATATCAATAAGGACATATTTTTGTGGAAAGTAAAATTAAATATATGTATATTAATATGACATACGCAATAACACACATAAGTATGATTTTTAAAATTAGGTGTTCATCATTGACAGCCGACCAATTGCCGTCAAATAGATTCTGACTCATAGCCACCCTAAAAGACGGAGTAGAACCGCCTCATAGGGTTTTCAAGGAAGTAATCTTCACAGAAGTAGACTGCTACATCTTTTTCCTGCAGTTCATCTGGTGGGTACAAACTGCCGACCTTTTGGTTAGCCGAAAGCTTAACCACTGTCCTACCAGGGCTCCTTATCATTGATGTAGATAACCCTAAATGATGTTACTTAAAAATAAATGAAATCTATTTAATTTTTTTCTTTTCTTCATAGATCTTTCAGTAACAGTCGTTAATGTTTCTTGAAGTGGTATACCATAACCACATATAATACATACTCACCCACAAAAAATAAACACTCAAGATGCGAAAAGATGAAACCTTACATCTGACACTTGAGTGGATAGAGTTTCCATTATTTCTTGTCTTCTATCTCACCTGGATAATTCCTGTCTACTGAATTTTTCCTCTCTTCCTTACTACGTGTTACGTATACTACATCACTCCTTACACTCTTTTTTGTTTAGACAAAAGACTCCAGGATTAAAAGAGAAATTTCTCCTGATGAAAAATCAGTTATTAGCATGGCATATGATTATATCCTCAATACTAGCATAAATAAAGAGATATAGATATATAACAGTGCTTAGGCACTGTTAGCTCAGTGGTATCAATAATTATGTAACTTTTTGAGATCTGGAAAAATGTTATACATATAGCTGATAGAAGTCTAGTAACAATACAACAGGAAAGCATCACCATGCGAGTCTTGGGAATACCTAGGACCACGAGCTGTAGAAGGCAAGTAGAGAAAATTCATTGAAACATGAGATAGTAACTTGCTACTGAGCCCTTTGGTAAAAGATGATCAGAGTTGCTGTGTTGTCCAGAGAAGGCCTAAAAGACAACACTGAAAGTAGTTGCTATTTTTGCTATAATCATTATTATTTTTATCAATTCACTTGGATTTTTCTACAAAGGAAGCATGCCCTTCTTTTTGTTACCACTAAATAGAATCCCTTCAACCATAGTTGTATGATATAACCTATGAACTGGTTCTTCCAACATTGAACATGGCTACTTGCAACAATCCATTTTAACAATATGAATCCACACAACAGAGAGCAAATATATCAGTATCAGTAGTTTTAGTAATATTCTTTTGGCCAAACTTCATAATAATTGGGCAATCGTTTCAATGAGCAAACTAAAAATATTAAAAATTCTGTGAATTTCTTTTGAGATTATAATGGAATTCAAAGGAGACTGAAGACTAAAATGAATTGGAATTGAAAGGATTGTCTAAATAACTAAGACTTATCTACTTATGTTCCTATTCCTATTTACCTATATTCATGTTAACATTATGGTAAGGAATGAAATGAATTTTGTTGAAAACAGTATTTAAATGTAGGAATGCATTTCAGCCTTTGGTTTTAGTTTTTTGTTTGTGTTTAGACCAAATTGTCCAACAAACTATTAGTAGTTTATGTTCCCAGTCTATGTTTTTTTCTTTTTAAATATACTATATAACAAATGAAACCATTTCACTGTTTATTCAAAACCATTTTTTAAAAGCATAATTTATGGAAGTCCTGTACTTCTAAACTTTAAAGCACTGTTAGCCATATTATTTATGTGGATGGCATTCCAAAGAATATTATTTATTATATTAATAGCATTCAATAACATAGGAAGACAGCATTCAAAATAATAGTAATATAAGAATTAATTTTAAAAAATCTTTGAAGAGTTCTACTTTCAGTAGGGTAGATTAACCTCCTAACAGATTGATTCTTCTGAAGGTAACAACAATAAATTCTGGACAAAAACAAACAACCCGCTGATAGCTCTGGAGAGTGAATGAAAGGAAGGCAAAGGAGTTGAAACATGGCAGAAGGGATTGACAGGCTGAATTTCCAATTTTTGGTGCTTTAAACTGAGGGTGGCTGGTACGGCTTGGGATGGGCAAAGTGTTGATAGAAAACCTGCTATTTGGCCCAAGAGAAATGAGTGTGGGGCTGTTACGTCCTCTGAAAATGAGGGGAGAATTCTGCAAAGATAGGTCAGAAAAGGAGTGCCTTAGGTTTTGTGCGTAAACTTTGCAACCTTCCTGAGCAATCTCTCATTAAGGAAGTAAGATGTGAGAGGTTGAAATTAGCAACCTCTAAGCCAAGCTGCACTGAAGGCATTGGTGAAAAACAAGGCTCCAGGAATTGATGGAATACCAACAGAGATGTTTCAACAAACTGATGCAGCGCTGGAAGTGCTCACTTATCTATGCCAAGAAATTTGGAAGACAGCTGCCTGGCCAGCATACTCAAAGAGGTCCATATTTATGCCCATTCCAAAGAAAAGTGATCCAATTGAATGTGGAAATTATCGAACAATATTATTAATATCACACACAAGAAAATTTTGCTGAAGATCATTCAAAAGTGGCTGCAGCAGTATATGGACAGGAAACTGCCAAAAATTTAAGCTGGATTCAGTAGAGGATGTGGAATAAGGGGTATCATTGCTGATGTCAGATGGATCCTGGTTGAAAGCAGAAAATACAATAAAATCTGTATTTTATTAACTATGCAAAGGCATTTGACTGTGTGGAACACAACAACTTATGGATAACATTGCAAAGAATGAGAATTCCAGAACACTTAATTGTGCTCAGGAGGAACTTACGTCAGGGTTGTATCCTTTCACCATACATATTCAGTCTGTATGCTGAGCAAATAATCCAAGAAGCTGGACTATATGAAGGAGAACGGGGCATCAGGATTCAAGGAAGACTCATTAACAACCTGCATTATGCAGATGACACAACCTTGCTTGCTGAAAGTGAAGAGGACTTGAAGCATTTGCTGACGAAGATCAAAGACCATAGCCTTCAGTATGGGCTACAC
>NW_004444175.1:3007885-3032073 GCF_000243295.1 Trichechus manatus latirostris
TTTTGCATGTTGCAAGGATGTGATTTTTTGGGGGCCAAAGGGTGGAATGTCATGGATTGAATTGTGTCCCCCAAAAAAATGTGGGTAGCAACTTGGCTAGGTCATGATTCCCAGTATTGTATGATTGTGTTATCTGATGTGATTTCCTTATGTGTTGTAAACTCTACCAGTATGATGAGATTATATGTGATCTTCTCATGTACTGTAAATTCTATCACTGTGATGAGGTTATACTGATGAAGTTGACAAGATTAGTGTCTTAATGCAATCTTTTTTGAGATATAAAAGAGAGAAGCGAGCAGAGACACATAGGAACCTCATACCACCAAGAAAGCAGTGCCGGGAACGGAGTGCGTCCTTTGGACCTGAGGTTCCTGTGCTGATATGCTCCCAGACCAAAGGAAGACTGATGTATCACAAGGACTTTCCTCCAGAGATGACAGAGAAGGCTTTTACTGGAGCTGATGCCCTGAATTTGGACTTGTCGCCTACTGGAATGTGAGAGAATAAAACTTCTCTTTGTTAAAACCATCCACTTGTGGTATTCCTGTTAGAGCAGCACCAGATGACTAAGACACCATGGATGATCAAAAGAATGAACAAATCTGTCCTGGAAGAAGTACGACCAGAATGCTCCTTGGAAGCAAGGGTGGCAAGACTAGGTCTCGCATACTTTAGACATGTTATCAAGCGGGATCAGCCCCTGGAGAAGGACATCATGCTAGCTAGAGGGTCAGTGAAACAGGGGAAGACCCTCAAGGAGATGGACTGATGCAGTGGCTGCAACGATGGGCTTATGCATAACAACGATTTTGAGGAAGGCACAGGACTGGGCATTGTTTCTTTCTGTTGTACATACAGTCTGTATCAGTCGGAACTGACTCGACGGCACCTAACAACAACAACAAAAACCAAAATGTCATACATGTGTTGACTATTTAAGTACAAGTCATTACACAAGTAAAAAAAAAGATTCCTCAGAGTATATATTATCTGCAACAGATCAAAATGAATTTCTAAGCATCACTTTGAAACTTTAGAGAAGACCCAGACAGCTTTGAAGGACTGATGAAAGACAAAAGAAAGTAAAAGTCCAATATCACATGTATATTAAGCATGTTTGTAACTTTATCAAGATTACTTAGCATGTTATCTTCGTTCATTTGATGTAAAAAATTTATAAGAACTTCTTATGTATCACATTGGACATGAAAAATCCAGTTTAACATTCCACTCATAAAGTTAAAATCCTCGAGGATGCCTTCTCCATTTATCATAAACGATCTTTTAGAAAATATGTTGGAGTTTATTGGGGGCAAAATTGTCTTAGTTTTTCACATGTTGTTTTTTCCTAACTCAGCAAAGTGGACCATTTCTTAGTTATATGTACCTGTTGGCAAAAACATAAATGTTCTTCATTGTTTCATTTTTTTTTCCACTTACTGATTTCATTTCTTCAGGGATAACTAGCTATGGTGATAATCAATCTCTTTTGAAATCCTTTCTTTAGTTAGTCTTTAATTTTATTATTCCTATCTATTTTCTATTCCACTGCTTCCTCTTCCTACACACACACACACATACACACACAACACAGCACACACATATACCCATTTTCTCTCTTTCTCTCTGTTATTATCATCACCATCAATAAAAACACAGGGACTATGGAAGTATTTCCAAACAATGTAAAGAGTTTGGCAATTTGGAGGTACTTAACAAATATTGGATCGATAAATAAACACATTGTTAAAGTTTTGGTTAATCCATCACTAACATCCAAGTTGGATTAAACTTAAACTTGTTGGAGCTTTATTTCCTTAGATACAAAATTGTGAATTGTTTTTGTTTGTTTGTTCTTTTCATTCTCAATCATCAGGTTTTCGTGCGGACCAAATAAAGTCATTAGAAAAAACATTCTGAAAATTGTCCAGTGTTGCATAAAACGAATGATTACTATTATTCTAAGAAAAAAATTACTTCCATTCACTTTAGGACCATATGGGCCTGGGCGGGTAGCAGTTTGCCTAATTTGAAAAGAAAACAAAAACATAGTTTAATTTATAATACCTTCGAATCTCTAATGATTGAAATTTAAAGTTTTAATATTTATAACAAAAATAGTTCGAAATAAAAGATAAACTTGAATTTTAGAGTAGCTGTGGAAACTTTTAGAAAAATGAAAGAATTCTTCATTATCTAGCCCCAAAGATTACAGTTTACATTTTTTTTTCTACTTAATTTGACATATATCTTTAACAGAAAATGTGGAATTGTGGTTAATGGCAATTTCATCTCAGATTATTATTTTTCTACTGTATTTAAGAGCAATTTTCTAGATGAGTGACACTCATAAAACTTATACTAAACTATAACAAGGGAGACAAGAGGAACTTGCAAACAAAGGAAATGGCAAGTTTGGTTAAAGATACTACTGGCTAAGTAAAAGACTTATGACTTGAAATTTGTTTTGGGCTCTTGTTCCTCTTGTATTTAAGGGATAGAATTTTCTATGCCTGGTAGTAAAACTAAAAAATAAGAGCTATTTCCTCTACATAGTAGCATTGGTATTTAAAACAGTCCATCTGGAATATTGTTCCGTTTTTAACAAGAAAGTTTGGTATTAGTGAGGCTATTTGATTTGTTTCTATTGGCAAATATAAAAATAAATACGGATGACTGAGTATGACTTAGCTAGTGGTAATAAAACTCTTCATTAAAAAGTGTTCATGTTTACAATTATCCTTAGTATAATTAACTGTGATATTTATTTTAAAATAACAGTGTATTTTAATGGATATTTGTTCAGCTTCAGCATTTTGTACTATTTAAATGCAAATGGAATATTATCAGTCTAAAGGAATAAAAAGTATTGAGCACTTCAGATAAAACCTGTTGATTATTTCATATAAAAAAACAAAAACAAAAACAAAAAAACCTGCCTAGATTCCTATCTAAAGACCTCAGACTTTCCAAAAAGGAGAGTGCTGTTTCCAAAAACAAAAAAAAAGATTAAAATAGTTTTCGTTTTTATTACAACTCGTGGCTTGTAAGCAAACATATTCATTATAGGAGAAAATTATAAAGTTGTAAAAATGTCATGGCAAAATCTATTTTACAAAATATTAAACACTACATGATCTCTACCTCTTCTGCTCGTCTTTTCTACTTTCTCTGGTTGGTGTTCTGAATACTTTTGTAAAAGTCTGTAAATTAAGCTTTGGTTTTCCATATAGTATTTCCTAAAAATGATACTTTTGACTTTTATTTGGAGTACTTATTCTGTTTACATTTAAAATATTTGGACTGAAATCTACCATATAGTTATTTGTTTTCTATTTGTTCCATCCGGTCTATATTCTTTTGTTCTTTCCCTTTCTCCCCTTGCATTTTGGATCAATTTTTAAAAAATTATTATTCCATCCTTTCCCCTTTGTTTAACTTGTTGTTGTTGTTAGGTGCTGTCGAGTCGGTTCCGATACATAGCGACCCTAGGTTCAGCAGAACAAAACACTGCCAGTTCTTGCACCATCCTCACAATCCTTGTTATGTTTGAGCCCATTGAGGGTCTTCCTCTTTTTTGCTAACCCTCTGCTCAGCATACAGAGTGAGTAAGTATGGTGAAAGGATACAATCCTGACGCACACTTTTCTTGCCTTTAAATCATGCAGTATCCCATTTTCTGTTCGAATAACTGCCTCTTGGTCTAAGTACAGGTTCCTCATGAGCACAATTAAGTGTCCTGGAATTCCTATTCTTCACAACGTTGTCCATAATGTGTTATGATCCACAGTCAAATGCCTTTGCATAGTCAATAAAACACAGGTAAATATTTTTCTGGTGTTCTCTGCTTTCAGTCATGATCCGTCTGACATCAGCGATGATATCCCTTGTTCCACATCCTCTTCTGAAACTGGCTTGAATTTTTGGCAGTTCCCTGTCAGTCTACTGCTACAATTGCTTTTGAATGATCTTCAGCAAAAATTTACTTGCCTGTGATATTAATGACATTGTTCAATAATTTCTGTATTCTGTTGGATCACTTTTCTTTGGAATGGGTAGAAATATGTCTCTCTTCCATTTGGTTGGCCAGGTAGCTGTTTTCCAAATTTCTTGGCATACGTGAATGAGCACCTCCAGTGCTGCATCTGTTTATTGAAACATCTCGGTATTCCATCAATCTCTAGAGCCTTGTTCTTTTGCCAATGGCTTCAGTGCAGCTTAGACCTCTTCCTTCTGTTCCATTGGTTCTTGATCATATGCTACCTCCTGAAATGGTTGAACGTCGACCAACTCTTTTTGGTACAGTGACTTTCTGTTTTCCTTCTATCTTTTTTTGATGCTTCCTGTGTCATTTAATATTTTTGTGGTAGAATCTTTCAATATTGCAACTCAATTCCTGAACTTTTTCTTGAGTTCTTTCGTCTTAAGAAGTGCTGAGCATGTTCCTTCTTTATGGATAGAAAACCACATTTCATTATAATACTTTACTTTGTTTTCCTGAGCAGCCCTTTGAAATCTTCTGTTCAGTTCTTTTACTTCTTCATTTCATCCTTTCACTTTACTTCTCTATGTTCAGGAGCAACTTTCAGAGTCTCTTCTGACATCTATATTGGTCTTTTCTTTTTTTCCTGTCTTTTTAATGACCTTTTCCTTTGTTCATTCATGATGCTCTTGATGTCATTCCATAACTCGTCTGGTCTTCAGACATTAGTGTTCAATGCCTCAAATCTATTCTTGAGATGGTCTCTAAATTCAGGTGGGATATACTCAAGGTCGTACTCTGGCTTTCGTGGACTTGTTCTAATTGTCAACTTGTATAGGAACAATTGATGGTCTACTCCACAGTTGGCTCCTGGCCTTGTTCTGACAGATGATACTGAGCTTTTCTATCATCTCTTTCTACAAATGGAGTCAATTTAAATCCTGTGTATTCCATCTGGTGAGGTTCATGTGTATAGTGGCCATTTATGTTGTTGAAAAAAAGTATTTGCAATGAAGAATTCGTTGGTTTTGCAAAATTCTAACATGTGATCTCTGGCTTCTTTCTATCACCAAGGCCATGTTTTCCAGCTACCAATCCTTCTTTGTTTCCCACCTTCACATTCCAATCACCAGTAATTATCAATGCAACTTGATTGCGTGTTTGATCAATTTCAGACTGCAATTTCTTTATCTTTGGCCTTAGTAGTTGGTAAGTAAATTTGAATAATAGCCTCATTAACTGGTTTTCCTTTTAAGTGTATGGATATTATCCTATCACTGACCACGTTGTACTTCAAGATAGATCTTCAAATGTTCTTTTTAATGATGAACGGGACACCATTCCTCTTCAATTTGTCATTCCTGGCATAGTAGACCATATGATTTTCTGATTCAAAATGGCCAGTACCAGTCCATTTCAGCTCACTAATGCCTAGGATAATGATCTTTATGCATTCCATTTCATTTTTGATGATTCAATTTTCCCGGATTTATACTTCGTACCTTCCGCATTCCAATTGTAAATGGATATTTGCAGCTATTTCTTCTCATTTTGAGTCATGCCACATGAGCAAATGAAGGTTCTGAAAGCTTGACTCCATCCATGTCATTAAGCTGGACTCTACTTTGAGGAGACAGGTGTTCCCCAGTCGTCTTTTGAGTTTCTTCCAACCTAAGTTATTTAACTTAGTATTGAATGTTTTCTAACAATTTTTTGTGGTTACTGATGAGTATATCATAAACATACTCAATTTATATAAATGAATAATATTACCACTTCCTGGACAACAACAACAAAAGATTTCATAATGCTTGACATCCATTTTTATGTCCTGCCTTTTGTGTGATTCTTGCCATGTATTTTAATTTTTTATCTATTTCAACCCCACAACTTATTACTTCCTTTTTTACACAGTCAGTATTCATTCATATTTACCATTTTTTATGTTTGTTTTTTCTTTTTTTTCTTTATCTCTGTACTCCATTTGTGATCATTTATGTTGTGATTAAATATCTTCTTTTACTATTTCCTTTGATGCATGTCTGCTGAAGTTTTTTATTATTTTTTTACTCTAAAATTTCTTCTTCCTCTTCATTTCTTCTCCAGTTGTTATTCTGAAATATTCAAACCAACAGAAAAGTTGAAAGAACAGTATAATTAAATACATCTTTCACCAAGTTGACCCATTTTTAAAATTTTACCACATTTGCTTTATATCCATCTATCTGTCTATCTATCTGTATATTTCTATCTATCATCTATATCTCCCATTTAGTGGTTCTTGTTGTTTCATTTGAAAGTAAGTTTCAGAGATCATTACATTTCAGTTCACCCCTAAATACTCCAGCCCGAATACCCTATAAATGAGGACTTTCTCTTGCATAACTACAACATTGTTATAACCAACAGTGTGTCAATAATATAGTTTAATATTTAGTTTATATTATAATTTCTGCAATTTTTCCAAATTATCCCATCTAAGATCCAATCAAGGTTTATACATTATATTTGTTTTTCATGTTTCTAGTCTTCTTTGGTTTGAAACAGTTACCTACCTTTTCATTTCTCTCATGATCTTATCATTTTTAAAAAATATTATTTTGTTTTTTGTGAAAATATACACAACAAAAGATAAACCAATTCAGCAAATTCCACATGTATGTTTCGGTGACGTTGTTTACATTCTTCAAGTTGTGTAACCTTTCTTTCTATCCTTTTCTAAACTATTCCACTACCATTAACGTAAATTAACTGCCCGCTAAACTTTTCATCTAGACTTTGGAGATGCTGTTGTCAATTTGATCCCACATAGATAAATCTTTGAGAGAGCAAAATGCTCAAGGTAGACATACTTTACTAATTAGACTAAACTTGTTGTTTAGTTCAAAGATGACTTCTGGGAAAAATTTTGGTTTGAGTTTTAAGATTTAAAGATTATGTCAGGGCAATAATTTCAGGTGTACATCCAGCCTCAGTGGCTCCAGCAGATCTGGATTCCATTGAGAAGTTGTAATTCTTTTCTGTTTTTTTCCCTTTTTGATCAGGATTCTTCTACATAATCTTAGATTAAATGTTAAGTCATGGTACCTGCACACCAACCAATTCTTCTGGTCTCATGAAACAGAAGGCAGATATTCATGATGGCAGTATTTCCTTCTCCAATTCCTGTGTCTCCTTCCTCTGCCACTCTAGGTGTATGGAGACCTATTACTGTAGCTTGGATGGTTGCTTGCAAGACCCAAGGCACTACACAATGAACTAGGAGGTAGAACAGAAACACTGAAAAACAGTATTAGGCCAATTGACTGAGATGTCCGATGATATCATGACCCTAAACCTCCAAATCAAATAATAATACTAAATCCATGAGGTGTTTGGTTATACATGAGTAGCATCACAGACAGCTCTCTCTTTTTTTATTTTGTAATATATATTACACTACATTTGTCATTTCAACGTATTTCAGAAGTACATCTTCGTGATATCAAATACGTAAATAGGTCGTTGAATCTTTACCCTTCCTCTGCGACACATTTTCCATCACTACAAACAGAAACTTACTGCTTCCCAAATAATGACTCCACTTCTCTCCCTCTCTTTTGCCCCTGGTAACCAGCAGTTAACTTGTGTCTCTATATATTTGACTATCCTTGTCATTTTATACAACTGAGATCATACAGTATATGTCTTTTTGTGATTGACTTGTTTCACTTAGCATAATGTGTTCAGGGCTCATCCCTGTTGTAGTGTGTATTCAGACTTCATTTTTTGTTTCTAGCTGCATAGATGTCTTATATTTTGGATGTGATGAATTGTTTCCTCCTGAGTAGATTCAGATGAAACATTTTTGTTAGGAACTTTGTATATGTGGTGTTACATACTTCTCATTCTATCATATAAAATCAGATGACCCATTTTTTTGTGTGTGATGCTAAGTTAGATTACTTAGTTAAGGTGGTGCCTGTTAGCTTGTCTTAGGCTCAGTTCTCTAGAGAAGCAAAACCAGTAAAGCGCATAAATATATATTTAGACAGAGATTTATATAAAGGAAACAGCTCATGTGATTGTAGAGGCTAGACTGTCCCAAGTCCGTGGATCAGGGTAGAGGCCTCTCCCAAGTCACACAGCCGCAGAAGCTGGTGAGCCCAAGATCAGCAGGTCAGAGAGCCGGGCTCCCTCTTACAGGGTGTGAAGGTTGACAAATTCCAAGATTGGCAGGCAAGACCACAAGGTTTCTCCTAATTCACGTAGCTGCCCGGGCTGACAAGCCCACGATCAGCAGGTCAGAGAGCAGGGCTATGCTCACAGGCTGTGAAGATCGACAAATACCAAGTTTGGCAGAGAAGCAGACAGCCCAAGTCCCAAGAACCGGAGATGAGAAGACAGGAGGCAGCTGCAGGATCCAGAGAGAGCAAATAACTAGAACATCTGCTTATATTCAGATGCAGGCCAGACCCCCAAGGAAATTCCCTTTCATCTGATTGGCTATTCACAGTATATTCAATCATGGGAGTGATCACATTTAAACACTGAGAATCATGGACCAGCCAAGCTGACACATAAATCTTAACCAACACATAGCTATTTCAGTTACAAAAGTATTTCATTAAATAATCTTTAAAATAATTTTGAAGCCATGTTTACATTCTGTTCCTCAACACATTTTCATGCAATGGTGTTTACATGTTTGATGCTCTTTCATTAAGTTTATTCCTATCATTTTTCTCTCATCTCTATAGATTAATGAATTTCTATTTTTTAATATGTTACGATGCATTACTGTCAATAGTCTTTCTAACACAAGTAGTTCCCAACTTATGATGGATTTCCATTCTGATGGCTGTGTTGTAAGTCAGTACTGACATAAGTCAAATACTTTTTTTTTTTCAGTTTTTATTATTTTTGTTTTTGATTATCATTATCTTTATAATTCTGAACTTTATTTGTCTTTGAGGTTGGAAACATTACATAGAAGCTTACAGATTGACTTGATGGCAATAGGTTTGGGATGTAGTATGTATTAATAATGATAAGATTTACAGATAAATAAATAAATAAATAACCCAGAAAGTTATAACTGCGGTTTGTCGTAACTCGAATATGTTGTAAGTCGGGAACTACCTGCACTCAAAATTATCCCAGATATGGCCAATGAAATGATTGGTCACAGAGTATGTATGTTTTCATTTTAAATAGGTACTTGATATTTTGATAAATACTTGGTATTTTTTGCATGTTTTTATATTAATGATTGTGATGAGTGTAAATCTTATCTTACTGTAGATTTAATTTGCATTTCTTGGATAGCTAGTGAAACTGAAACTGAGCATATTTTCTTTCATACGTAAAATAGGTATTGGAATATTCTACTTTGTGAAATGCTTATTTGAGTCTTTTGTATATTTTTGTACTGTTTTCTGTCTTTTTCTTCTTTATTTATAAGAATTGTTTATATATTCTGGATGCAAGTCCTTTGTCAAATGTATGAATTACAAATATCTTCTCTTATTCTTTGGTTTTGCTTTTTAGTCTCTTATTGGTATCTTGTGATAAATGAAAGTTGTAAAAGTCAAGCATTAGCTGAATATGAATCAAAGAAACTTTCTTACATTACTGATGGGAGTGTAAATTCATACAACCATTTTGAAAACCTTAGCAGTTTTTACCAAATGAATATATAAATACATTGTGACACACCTTTATACTCCTAGGTATAAACCCACAAGAAATTAATATGTATTTTTACCAAAGGAAATATGAACACTGTCTAGAATAACCCAAATGAAAACCTCATTTCTGAGCTTTTCTTTTCTCTGTAATCTTAGCCCCTCAAATCACTACTGCTTTGGTAGTGCTGCAATACTTTCAAACAGATTAAATATATTTTCTAGCTTTTACAGTTACTTTTGGCAGAGGATTGTTCTGCAACAGACTACTTGGCCAGTATCAGAAGGAGAACTCTAAAAGGAATATTATGTGTGTTATTTCACATAGCTAGCCTCAATTGTGAAATGGGATCATCTATTTAGAATCAGCAATAAACCAGCTTTCCTTATTCTAAGTCTCTAGATATAGAATTCAGACTTAACCTTTTCAGGACTGGGGATATATATAGCTACCACTTACTTTTTGTACCTCCAGGGTTCATTGGGAAGCTGTCCCACTGATAGTATGTGCTGCCGGCAGGCAGGGTAGTATATAACAGTTTGAAATGGAAAAAACAGGTGTGTGCCACAAATTACTGTTTTTAGATGGTATTGTATGAGGGGGACTGAATTATTCAATATTTGGTAGGAAAAACATGAATTTTGAAAATTTTTATTTGGTACCCCTGGTGGCACAGTGGTGAAGCATTTGGCTATTACCCAAAATGTCAGCAGGTCGAATCCACAAGCTGCTCCTTGGAAACCCTATGGGGTAGTTCTACTCTGTCCCACAGGGTTGATATGAGTCAGAATCGACTTGAAGGCAGTGAGTTTTTTATGTACCTCTGGACTCTAGGGGAAAAATTTGTGTTCACAAGGGGCACACATATATACCTCTGGACTCTGAAGGAACAATTTGTGGAACGAGGCATAAAAGGACAACCATATTACCTACCAAAAATTCAGATACACTTAATGATTCAGCATGCCCTCCATTACTGAAAACACATAATATCAACAAAATATTAAAAGGAAAAAATAATTGGGTCATGAAAGGGTTAATTTACATGTGCTTTTTGAATATTATCAGTACCAATCAAAACCTAGGATGGTCTGAATTTTTAGCTTTCTTGGGGATTCAAATTAAATCTCTATCCTGCCTGATTATTTTATACTTGATGGTAGGTCTATGACCCCTGAGAGTGTTACCTCTGTTTTATATCTTTAATTCCAGCTGTGTAATGCTTTCACTGAAATTCAACAGCAGTGTCCATGCCTCTCTGTGTTGACCATTTTCTCTATGTGACATCAAAAGAACAATGTCAAATAGGTTTTTTGGCATAGTAATTCTCAAAACGCTGATGACAATATATGTTAAATAACAAATATTAAAATTAGTTCCAAACATATTCAGCAACTAAACATAATAGATTAAAATCTTTAGGAGACATTTAAAGAAACATTCTTTTCACCTTAAAACAGAACATTTTTTGCCTCTTGAGATTTAGAAAAATAAGGTTCTCACATTTTCCAAGATTTTATAATCTGTCGATTTGCTTTGAGAAGAAAATTGAGAGATTCCCCAGTGTACCTTTTAAATTTTAAAATGCTGAAGTCAATGTATAGGACTGGACTAAGCAGGAGAACGCTAACATCAAATACTGCAGAAAAAAAGCCTTGCCAAGGGATGGTTTGGATGACCTAATATGGGACTTTGCCATCACTAACACCTAAGACGTGGAGAACTTTTAGATTAACTGCTTTGGAGCAGAGACATAAGCTGCCCTCATTGGAAATTTGTATGTCGGTTGAGGTTGAAGGTTACTCAGTTACTTCATCATGTACTGATTTACAAAGGAAAAGGAGGGATTTGCAATAACTAAATGAGGGCTAATCACTCTGACATTCCAGGAAGATATGTTACATTAAAGCATATGTACAAACAGCCTCACCAAATTTCCGTGCTTCTCTTAGGTACAATATAAAAATTGATATTAACCCAAGGTTGAGAAGGGGAGAGTGTTGTTGACACATTGTGGAGTTGACAGTCAATGCCACAAGGCAGTATGTGTATTGTTTAATGAGAAACTAATTTGCTCTGTAACCTTCATCTAAAGCACAATTTAAAAAAATGTATTAAATTTGGTATACAACCAAAAACCAAACCCACTGTCATCAAGTAGATTTCAACTGATAGCAACCCTATAGGACAGAGTAGAACTGCCCCACAGGGTTTCCAAGGCTGTAATCTTTATAGTAGCAGAATGCCACATCATCCCCCTCAAGGAATGGCTGGTGGGTTTGAATGAGTGCTTATGCCACAAGGGCTCCTTAAGTTTGGTATAGTGTGTTAAAAAGCAGTTGCAACTGTGAGGAAACACGTGGGGCAAACATTTTTGAATAATAAAGCTGGACAACCCAAAGGGGGAGCAATTTGGCAATGGAATACCCTATTCTATCTAACATCTGGGAAATAATGTGGAATGAAACATAATGCTATTGGCCACTGGCTCCATTCTCAAATGGGACTGAACTAAATAATTTTATCTTCTGCATAAGGAATAGGGAGGGGTTAGGAATTGACAACCTCATAATCACTTTGGACTATCATAGTGATGTGTAAGTGCATGCTTTTTGCGGTAATTGTTCTACTTCCCACAGGTAGAAAACAGTTGGAAGATTTTGTTTATTTGTTTGCTTTTGCTGTTGTTTGCATGTGGTAACTGAAAACGAAAGGAAAAATGCTGACTTTCGTTTATTTGCAAAAACACAACCCTATATTTTATTCATTTACGTTTTTGAACTCTTGTTATGGTGTTATGTGAAGAGTTTACAAAAGAAAGCAGAAAGAGCAATGGGCTCAAGCATAACAACAATTTTGAGGATGGCGCAGGACTAGGCAGTGTTTTGTTCTGCTGTACATAGCGTCACTGTGAGTCAGAACTGACTCGACAGCGTCTCATAACAACAACAAATATATACATATATGTACACATATGTGTATATACCTATTGATCCAGCAATTTCACCTTTTGGAATTTAACCTACAGGTATTCTTACTCACTATTAAAATGACAAATATAATAGGTTATTCATTGAAGCTTTGTTGCTAGTAGAAAAATATTGGAAATAGTACAAAAGTCCAGCAATAATTAAATGGTTAAATATGTTTCCTTATATCCATTCAATGAAAGACTGGAGAGTTATAAAAATGATAAAAAGGCTTTTATTAACAAGGAACAATCTTAAAATGTCTATAGCATGCTTTGTTATGTATATTAAACGTGCTATCTATGTATCTGTTTGTGTATCTATAAAGAAACTCTGAGAGGAAAATTAGAAACAGGATAGTAGCTTCCCATAGAGGTGACGGTAAAGGGTTCAGGGGAGAGGTGGTACAAGGGAGACAGGAGAGACGCTTTGCATATCTTTTTATATTTTCTTTTTGAATAATGCAAATGTATGACTTATTCCAAAAAAATAGCATTTAAATTGCAGTTAGAAAGGAAAGACAAACTGTAATTTACGAATAAGAAATCTAGCAGCAATATTTGGACTAATTTTGAATTATGTCAAAATATTCCAGATGTTTTTCACTCTGTCCTATTTGATGCATTTGATGGCTTATTTATCATGTCTTAAAGATATATTTTTATCTCACAGATCACAAACTTTCCAGACCTTTCAAAGATCAAGTTCTCTATTTTTTCTTTTTAAGAATATACATGTTATGATAGGTTAAAATACTGTATTTTCAATAGTTTGTACCTAGTGTGGTACCAAATGAAATATTAGAAGCCGGCATGCCATATTTTTGCATCATGAAATTAAAAAAAAAAAAGATCCTTATAGTCTTTCAAATTACATTTTGTGCAGTCATGGTCCTGTTCTCAGTTAGACTTTCAGCCATTCTTTATGTATTCTATAATGTGCTCTGGTAATTAACAATGTTGACTTATTACATGAATGTATGAATAAAGATGTTGTAATTTGAATTTTCTATGTATGTATATAATGTATGTATATATATAAACCAAAACCAAACCAAACCCATTGCCGTCGAGTCTATTCTGACTCATAGTGACCCTCTAGGACAGAGAAGAACTGCCGCATAGGGTTTCCAAGGAGCGCCCGGTGGATTGGAACTGCTGACCTTTTGGTTAGCAGCCAAACTCTTAACCACTATGCAACCAAGGTTTCCATAATTATATATATATGGTGGTGTAGTGGTTAAGTGCTACCACTGCTAACCAAAAGGTTGGCAGTTCAAATTCACCGGGCACTCATTGGAAACCCTATGGGACAGTTCTACTCTGTCCTATAGGGTGGCTATGAGTCAGAATAGACTCGACGGCAACGGGTTTGTTTTTTTTTTTGGTATATATATATATATATATATATATATATATATATATATATATATATGCATGTGTGCGTATGTAAATTTTATGTACATGTATATATTCTACATACAAACTTAATATAACAGGACTTTAAAAATAAATTTTGTATAATTTAAATGAATGTTTCATGGCTTTAAAATGAATGTTCTTCCTTCCTAAATAGTCCATCTTGGGAGGTTTACGTATTCATTGTATTATTTTCTTAATATATATACCTATACTCCTCTCTTAGAATTATCCTTAGAGATATTTTATGAAAATTCCTGAAAAATGAAGTTCAACAACTTATAGTTGTGTGCATTTTTACACCCAAAATAGAATCATGCAGCTTGAAAACTTGCTTTATTCAACACTCTTAACTTCAAGCACTTTCTGGCTGTTTTCAAAAATCAAATTCACCTCTTAATAATGGAATTTTGTTACCACAATCAAGGTAATTCAAAGATTGACTCAAAGATTGACTCAAAAGATTGATTAAAATGATTAGACTATCATTCCAGAAAAAGTATTCTAAGTAATGCTATCTTATTAGAATCTCTCAAGATAAGTACTTATTTGCACATGTAAATATTTTTATCACTCAAGGTTTCAGTCATAAAAACAGAAAACACTTTAGATATTTCAAGGAGGAAGGAGTTTAATACAGGGAATGAAATGCTTCTAGAGCTGATGGGAAGGAGTCCTGGTGGTGCAAACGGTTAAGTGCTCGGCTGCTAACTAACTAAAAGGCTGGCAATTCCAAGACGTGGTGATCTGCTTCTGAAACCCAGAAAATGCTATGGGACAGCTCTACTCTGTCACATGGGGTCACTAGGAATCAAAAACAACTCTAAGGCACTTCAAACAACAATAAAGCTGACGGGAGGGCTGGAGAAGTAAAGTTTAAGGAAGACAGCCGGCGATTCTCAGGTTCGTTAAGCTTTCAGGTGACCTGGAAGGTGGTATTGCTGTACCAGTCAGTTACTGAAGATAATTGCTGCTGTTGCCCATCACTGTCTGAAGCAAGGAGATAGATGGATGATTTCCAGGGGAGAAACCAAAGGCCTCTCACTGCACAATCCCATGTATCCTGAACACCATGAGGCTAACAGCTGTGCTGCAGGCAGAAAATGAGGAAGAATAATAGCTTCTGCTGCCGTTCCACCTTGAAAATCTTGCACACATTCTCACTGGTTGATTCTAAATCAGAACCCTCTGGCAAGGGCTTCCTGGGAAACAGGCATCCAAAGCTTACAGACCTGTGATTCAGAAGAGAGCAAGTAAGGGCACTGCATATTTCTGAACTCAACAGACAAGTTGGCAATTTCCAGTAGGTTGACTAATAATTAAATCATTACATTATGACCATAACTTATAGTCACATTTTGAGAGGAAAAAAACTAACACACTGAACACTGACTTTACCACTTAACTGTATCTAATATGCGAAATTCATTTGAAATCTAGTCTACTTGACTTCACTCACCAGATGTTTAAAAAAAAAAAAAAAAGACATTTTAAAAGGATGCAGTGAAGACTGAAAGATTTATTTCAAAAATTAATGCAATATGTATTTGAGTTTTTCCCAGTTATTGTAGCTATTATCACTGACTGCTGGAATTAAAGTCTTAAGAAAATAACTCTTCGTTCTTGTTTTCAGAATCTCTGCCCGGGTACTCAGAGTTCACTGGGAAATATTCTTCCTTTTAACTAGCTGTTGGTTTACCAGGAAAGAGAATAGTTTCTGAATATTGCAAATACAGTATGTTCTTCATTTTGTTTTCTCTTTGATTAAGGATATCCTTATTTCCTCCGTTTTTCTCGCAATCACTATTTAAAATAATTTTTAAATATTTTTATTACAGAATTCATCCTTTACTTCTTTTCCATGGCTTCAACACAATCCTCATATTACTTAAAAACAAAACAAAGCAAAACAAACAAACCAAAAAAGACAGTTCCATAAGAAGAAGCTTCTGCTAGTGTAAAATTAAAGTCTAGTGGCTTAAAGAGGGCTGAAGAGTGGAATAAAGGGAGATGATGGGGAGAGCAGAAAAAGAGATTTGAGACAGAAATATGGTGTATTTCATACATGATTTTCCCAATTCTCATTGTCCAATTTTATCAGACTTCTGTTTTTTCTTACTTTCTAGGATGCCTGCCAATGGGAGTGTGGAAACGACTAGCGGAACCCTGATAGAGGTATACAAACACAAGTTGATCATTCTGAAAGCATTTAGATAACATAACAAAAACTGGTAATTCTTACCAAACTAAATAAACCTTTTGCCTGATTCCATAATTCCATGGTATGTGTTTGGCAGATATGAAAAATTCTATCTTTGTTCAGTGAAATATTACCAGCTCCCAAGTGTGTGCTACTTTAAGTGGGTATAAAATACAAAAGATACCGCCAAATGTACTCCTGAAGATGGGAGAAGGGTGAGTCAGAGACTTGCAATCTAAGTTCTCTAAGAAACAGCCTGGATCGATGAGGTTACAGAGAACTGAAGTCCATTTTTAACTGATAATAAGGCCTTCCCCATGGGGAAAAATAAACATATACAGGCACATTTAATCAGTATTTGGTATTCTTAACTTTTTTAATTTCATGTTGCTTTGCACTTAACAAAATGATATAAGATCATCATTAAAGAATAAGAATTCACTGCTCACTTGTCCTAACTCTTATAATAAATACAAACTATTAGCTTCACAATAGCTATAATTTTCTTTTAACTTAGTTCACTTGGTTGTAAAACACTAAAATCCAAACATTGAAATAGTTTTATAACCACATCTACCCTTCCTAGTGCCATAGTAAACACCTTTATTTTCATTTTTGCTTTGTTCCAGAGGGAGGAGGGGAAGTAAAAAAAAAAATCATCTAATTCTATTTTGAAAACAGAACTATACAAAGTTCTAGTTTTGGACAGTTTAATGATGTAATTAACTGATTCCTCCACTTTTATCTCAAGAATTTCTGATTGCTTGTATTTTTATGAAGAAATATTAAGGCAACATCAGTACCAATCAGAACAATACAGGGGAAGACAATGTAATATATGCAGTAACATAATGATAAATGAAATTATTGAGCGGATTGACTTCACACTATTGAACATAAGTTTATAATTTCATAGCACTTTCTTATTTAAAAGGGAAAGCAAAATCTATATATAGAAGATAGTGCAACATTTTTAGTTATCGCACATTTTTATTATTCCCAGCTGACTCAGGGAAGATATATTTTAACACTCAACACAAGGTTACGTATCATATTCAGCGATAACGCATGCTGAAAATAAACTAAGCAGAACTATGTTAAAAATCATTTCAAAAACTGGAATTCTATGTCATAGTCTATTGTGTTGACTACTTATCACTACTTGTTCTTTAAAACAAAAATGAAAAAACAGGATACTTTCTTTTTGGGTTCATTGCTTTGGTACAACTTTAGGTAGTTCTTCCTTCACTACCCTTTAGGAAAATCTAGGCAGAAGATCAGCATTAAATATAAAAGAGACAAGGACACAAAATTTGGCATATTTTATGTATTTTCTATTTTATGTGTATGTTAATTTTATAACATTTGTTTATTGAGATATACTTCATATTACATAAAATTAAAAATTTTAAGGTGTACACTTCAGTGTTTAAGTATATTCATTACGTTGTGCAATCATTAACATGACTTAGTCCCAGAATATTTTCATCATGTCAGAAAGAAACTTCTTACCTATTAGCAGTTTGTTTCAATTCCCCGCCATCTTCCTGTCCTTGGCAATGACTCTTTTTGTCTCTACGAATATGCCTATGTATGTTTTGTATGTTTATCTGCATTGCACATGCAGACAGGCTGTGCCCCACACTTCCAGGCAGCTATAAGACTGCTAGAAATGAGACACATAAACCCACTGACGTCAACCATTTATGGGTGCTGCATTCATTAGTGATAGAGCTGAACACACGAGACTAACACAGTGTTGGCGAAATGAAAGCTACTGATATATTTACAGAATGCAAATGGTAAACAATAACAACAGATTCCCAAAGGGAAAATGCTTACCCTTCTCCAAATTACCCATGTCCATTCTTATGTCCCTGGGCAGGTGCACAGCGGTTCAGGGCAGATGCTGTGTTCATGTCACCTCTGTCTCTGGCTACTACCACGCTGCCCGAGGCTCCTGCTCTGCCACTGGGCCTCATTGGGCCTTCCCTCACTGGTGGGAAGACCCCTGCACAGGATCTCCGAAGCCTCTGTCGCTGAGCTCTCCTAAACCTCTACCTCTGGCTCCCATCATGCTACCCAGGCCTGTGGGGCTTTCTTGCCACCACCCTACCTGGGCCCCCACTGCTCGTGGAGGGGATGGATGCAGCTCCTGCATGGGGCACACTCAGGTCTCTGCCCTGCACAGGCAAGTGTTACAGATCTTTTAGCTTCACTGACAAGTCTCCTGCCCAAAGGCACTCAGATTTTGCTCAGTGGGTGGTTTGCCCACCAAACCTGTCTCATTCTGTGGCCCAGCAAGCCCTCCACCTCCGTCTCTCCTTGTCTTCAGTGTTCACTCTTTCGTCTGTGTCTAGGAGGTTCTTAGTGCAGCAGCCTTGGGTCTTTGGTCCAAAGGATGCACTCTGCTTCAGTCTTTTCTTCTTGATGATAGTGAGGTCCCCCAAACTCTGTACAATTGGCCCTTTTGTAAGCCTACTTCTTGCCAGTTTGAAGTCATGGCCCTCCCACCGGAACCACAATTGACTAACTCCCTCAGTAAGCTGAAGTCACTTAATTTGCATAGTCCCAGCCAATCGTTTCTTGCGAGCTAAAAGACTATGGCTAGAAAGGTCATGTAAAAGTGATTCATTGCATCACAGTGTATTTAGGGTACTTTATATAAAAGGAATAATACAATATGTCACAATTTTGTCTGTGGCATCTTTCATTTAGCTGTTTCCAAGGTTCATCCACATTGTAGCATATAACAGTACTTCATTTATTTTTATTCCTGAAAAATATTCCGTTACATGGATTTATCAGCTTTTGATTATCCATTAATCAGCTGATGGAAATTTGGGGTTGTTCATATGTTTTGGCTATTAAGAATAATACTGTTATGAACATTCATATACAAAGTTATATATGAACATAATTTTCAATTCTTTCAAGTATATATACCTAGGACAAGAATTTCTGGGTCATATGATAACTCTGTATTTTAACTTTTCAAAGAACTGAGAAACTATTTTCCATAGTGGTTGAACCATTTTACATTTCCATCTTTTTAAATAGCCATCCCAGTGGATGTGAAGTGATACCTCAATTTGGTTTTGATTTGCATTTCGTTGATGACTCATGGTGTTGAGCATCTTTTCATGTACTTATTATAGGTCATTTGTATATCTTCTTTGGAGAAATGTCTATTCATACCTTTTGCTCCTTTTTTAATTGGGTTGTCTTTTTATTGCTCAGTTGTAAGTGTTCTTTATATATTCTGTATAACCAGAACCAGTTGCCATTGAATCAATTCTGGTTTTCAATGGCTGATTTTTTAGAAGTAGATCACTAGGCCTTTCCTCTGATGTGCCTATGGGTAGACTCCAGCCCTTAAGCTTTTGGATATCAGCCAAGTGTGTTAAATGTTTGCATCACCCAGAGATGGATACTAGACACTTAGCAGATACATAATTTGCAAATATTTCCTCCCATATTGTTGGTTGTAGTTTCACTTCCTTTTCACATTGATGAAGTCTAATTTATCTTTTTTTCTTTAATTGCTTTGCTTGTCATGTCACATCTGAAAAAAAACAGTGCCTAGCCCAAGGCCATACAGAATTTCCCCTATGATTTCTTCTAAGAGTTTATAGTTTTAACTCTTACTTTTAGTTATTTAATCCATTTTGAGTTAATTTTTGTATATGGTATGAAGTAGTGGTCCACGTTCATTAATTTACATGTAGAGATCCAGTTGTCTCAGCAGCATTTGCTGAAGAGACCGTTCTTCCCTCAAGAATGGTCTTGACATACTTTTCAAATTTCAATTGACTATAAAGATATGAAATTATTTTTGGAATCTCAATTATATTTCACTGGTCTATATTCCTAAATATTCTTTGATGCTATTGTAAATGAAATAATTAATTTCATTTTCAGATTGTTCATTGCTAGTATGCAGGAATGGAACAGATTTTTGTATATTAATATTGTATTCTACAAATTTGATGAACTTATTTATTAGCTGTAATAGTTTCTTTTTTTTTTTTTGGTAGCTACTTTAGGGTTTCTATATATGTAAGATCTATTATCAGCATATAGAGATTTTTTTATTTCTTCCTTTTGACTCTAGACACTTTTATTTCTCTTCCTTAACTAATTGCCCCAGTAAGAACCTCCAGTGTGTCGAGAGCACATGTACTTCTCTTGTTCCTTATCTTTGCAGAAATCTTCTGGTATTTCATTACTAAGCTTGATGTTAGCTGTGAGTTTTTCATAGATGCTCTTTATTAGATTGAAAATTTCCCTTCAATTCCTAGTTTGCTGAGTACTTTTGTCATTAAAGGCTATTGGGTTTTGCTAAATGCTTTTTTCTGAATCTATTGACATAATTATGCGGTTTTGTTCCTTTATTCTAATAACATGGTATATACTGATTTTCCCTTACATGTCTGTCAGTTTGTTGTACTGTGGGGGCTTGCATGTTGCTGTGATGCCGGAAGCTATGCCATCAGTATTCAGATACCAGCTGGGTCACCCGTGGTAGACAGGTTTCAGCTGAGCTTCCAGACTAAGACAGACTAGGAAGAAGGACCCAGCAGTCTACTTCTTTATATATATATATAAAGTCCACGAGAGCCAAAGTACAACCTTGAGTATATCCCACCCGAACTTAGAGACCACTCGAGAATAGATTTGATGCATTGAACCCTAATGACAAAAGACCAGATAAGTTATGGAATGACAGCAAGGACATCATCACATGAAGAAAGCAAGAGGTCATTAAAAAGACAAGAAAGAAAGAAAAGACCAAAATGGACGTCAGAAGAGACTCTGAAATTTGCTCTTTAATATCGAGTAGCTAAAGCAAAAGGAAGAAATGATGAAATAAAAGAATGAAACAGAAGATTTCAAAGGGCAACTGGAGAAGACAAAGTAAAGTATTATAATACTTCCCAAAAGGGAAAAACATGCTCAACATTTCTCAAGGTGAAAGAACTGAAGAAAAAATTCAAGCCTCGAGTTGCAATACTGAAGGATTTTACCACCAAAATATTAAACGATGCAGGAAGCATCAAAAGAAGATGGGAGGAATATATAGAGTCATTATACCAATAAGAATTGCTTGATGTTCAGCAATTTCAAGAATTAGTATATGATCAGGAACCGACAGTACTGAAGGAAGAAGTCCAAGCTGCACTGAAAGCATTGGCGAAAAACAATGCTCTAGGAAAAGACGGAATATCAATTGAGATGTTTCAACAAATGGATGCAGCACTGGAAGTGCTCACTCTTCTATGCCAAGAAATTTGGAAGACTTCTCTACCTGACTAATCAACTGGAAGACACCCATATTTATGCCTATTCCCAAGAAAGGTGAGCCAACCAAGTGCAGAAATTATAAAACAATATCACTAATATCACACAGAAGTAAAATTTTGCTGAAGATCATTCAAAAGAGGCTACAGCAGTGTATCAAATGTGAACTGCCAGAAATTCAGGCCAGATTCAGAAGAGGACATGGAACCAGGGATACCATTGCTGATGTCAGATGGATCCTGGCTAAAAGCAGAGAATACCAGAAAGATGTTTACCTGCGTTTTATTGACTATGCAAAGATTTCGACTGTGTGGATCATAACAAATTATGGATAACATTGTGAAGAATGGGAATTCCAGAACACCTAATTGTGCTCATAAGGAACCTGTACACAGACCAAAAGGCAGTCATTCAAACAGAACAAGGGTATATTGCACAGTTTAAAATCGGGAAAGGTGTGCGTCATGGTTGTATCTTTTCACCATACCTATTCAATCTGTATGCTGAGCAAATAATCCGAGAAGCTGGACTATATGAAGGAGAACGGGACATCAGGATTCAAGGAAGACTCATTAACAACATGCGATATGCAGATGACAAAACCTTGCTTGCCAAAAGTGAAGAGGACTTGAAGCACTTACTGATGAAGATTAAAGTCTACAGCCTTCAGTATGGATTACACCCCAACATAAACAAAAATATTCACAATGGGACCAATAAGCAACATCATGATAAATGGAGAAAATATTGAAGCTGTCAAGGATTTCATTTTCCTTGGATCCACAATCAGTGCCCATGGAAGTAGCAGTCAAGAAATCAAAAGATGCACTGCATTGGGCAAATGTGCTGCAAAAGACCTCCCTAAAGTGTTGAAAATTAACTATGTCACCTTGAGGACTAAGGTGCAACTGACTCAAGCCATGTGTTTTCAGTTGCCTCATATGCGTGCTAAAGCTGGACAATTATTAAGGAAGACAGAAGAAGCATTGACGCCTTTGACTTGTGGTGTTAGCAAAGAATATTGAATATACCATAGACTGCCAAAAGAACGAACAGGTCTGTCTTGGAAGAAGTACAACCAGAATACTCCTTAGAAGCAAGGATGCTGAGACTGCGTCTTACATACTTTAGACATGTTGTCAGGAGAAATCAGTCCCTGGAGAAGGACATCATGCTTGGTAAAGTACAGGGTCAGGGAAAAAGAGGAAGACCCTCAATGAGATGGATTGACACAGTGGCTCTAACAATACGCTCAAGCATAACAATGATTGTGAGGATGGTGCAGGACCGGGCAGTGTTATTTTCTATTGTTCATAGGGTCACTATGAGTTAGAACTGATTCAATGGCACCTAACAATAACAACATATTGATTTGTGTTTATTGAGCCAACCTCACTTTTCTGGGATAAATCCCAGTGTGTCATGGTATATAATCATTTTTATATGCTGCTGTATTCAGTTTGCCAATATTATTTTGGTGATTTTTGTATCAATATTTGTAAGTCCTATTAGTTTGTAAGAAGCCTTGGTGGTGCAGTGATCAATCACTCGGCTGCTAACTGAAAGGCTCAGGAGAGAAAGATAAGGCAGTATCATCACATAAAGATTATAGCTTTTCCAACAACACATAAACTCCAGAAGATAAGCTAAAATCAAACACCTATGCTCTTCAAAAGATTCACCAAAAGAGTAAAATGAGAACCTACAGACTGGGAAAAAAATTTTGGACATTACAAGTAAGACAAAGGTCTAATCTCTATAATCTACAAGAAAATCCAACACCTCTACAATAAAAGGACAAATAATTCAATTAAAAAATGGGCAAAGGAAATGAACAGATACTTCACCAAAGAAGACATTCAAACGGCCAATAGACACATGAGGAAATACTCGCAATCACTAGTCATTAGTGAAATGCAAATTAAAATCACAATGAGATACCATCTCACCCTGGCATTACTGGCACAAATCAAAAAAACTGGAAATAACAAATGTTGGAGAAGCTGCAGGGAGATTGGAACTCTTATGCACTGCTGGTGGGAATGCATAATGATACAACCATTTTGGAAAATGATATGGTGCTTCCTCAGAAAGCTAGAAATAGAAATACCCTACGAGCTATTAATCCCACTCCTAGGAATATATCCTAGAGAAATAAGAGCCGTGACATGAAGAGACATATTCACATCCATGTTCACTGCAGCCTTGTTCACAATAGCAGAAAGATGGAAACAACCTAGGTGCCCGTCAACAGATGAATGGATAAACAAACTATGGTACACACAATGGAGTACTATGCAATGATAAAGAACAATGATGAATCTGTGAAGCATCTCATAACACGGATGAAACTGGAGAACATTATGCTGAGTGAACTAAGTCAATCACAAAAGGACAGATATTGTATGAGACCTCTACTGTAAAAACTCATGAAAAAGTTTACACAAAAAAGTAACAACCTTTGTGGGTTACAAGGGATGGGAGAGGTGGCAGGAAAATACTAAATAGACAAAAGATAAGTGGCAACTTTGATGAAGGGTAAGACAGTACACAATACTGGGGAAGTTAGTACTACTTGTACAAGGAAAGGTCATGGAAGCTCCATAGACACATCCAAACTCCCTGAGGGACTGAATTGCTGGGTGGAG
>NW_004444175.1:3032644-3050768 GCF_000243295.1 Trichechus manatus latirostris
TTTGGCTATGTATATTTTCACCAAAAAAAGAAAAATGCCCTTCAAGGTAGAGAAGGGAAAGTGTTGACTTGTAGTGGGGTTGTTAAGCAATGTCATAAAACAATATGTGTACTGACTGTGTAATGAAACTATTTATTCTGTAAACCTTCACCTAAAGTACAATTAAAAAAAAGAAGTTTATAGCCTTGGAAACCCTATGTGGGCAGTTTTACTGTGTCCTTCATGTTCGCTATGAGTCAGAATCAACTCCACGGCAACAGGTTGGCTTTTGGAATTTATTAGCCTGTATTGTGATATCCTTGTCTAGCTTTGGTATCAGGGTAATTCTGGCCTCACAGAATGAGTTAGGGAGCGTTTCTTCCTCTTCTGTTTTTTGGAAGAGTTTAAGAAGGATAGTGTTGATTCTTTTTTAAACATTTGATCTAGCCATCTGTTCCTGAGTTTTTCATTGTTGTGGGTTTCTTTGACTAACAGCTCAATCTCTTTACTTGTGAAAGGTCTGTTGATATTTTCTTTTTTATTTTCTAGTGAGTAATTTTTGGCATTTATGTGTTTCTAGGAATTTTTCCTTTCCATCTAGATTATTTAATTTGTTGACATTCAATTGTTTACAGAATTCCTTTATACTCCTGGCTTAATCCTCCCAGCCTAAGTCAACACTGCTTTGGGGGCCAAATTTCTGGGAGTATCTCATCTGTCATAAAATTCTCAGCCCTGTCTCCTGGGCTTAAACATGCTCTGACTTCCCTGTTTTGGTCTTCTGTCTGGAAGGGACCTATCTCCCTAGAAAGATACCTCTTCTTGGGCTAGAATTTTTTTTTAACGCTATTTTCAAAAATTAGAGATAGGTCCTTCATCATCTCTTTGGGTCCTCCAGAAACCCAAAGCTGCTGGGCTCACTTCCTTCCCTCTCTGATGCTCAGCACCCCAAGACCTCCAATTTCATCTGGATGGATTACTGAGTTTTATACTGAGCGTGTCTAGGTTTTTTAATTTTCCCTGTTACATGCTGTAGATAAGGGTGATGACAATTGTGTAAATGTACTAACACCTTTTTATAAAGGAACTTTTCCAAGGGGGGAAGGGGAAAGTCATGTAACAAAAGAAGTAATAATATCCTTACTTTCATTTCTGATTTTACTAATTTCTGTGCTCCCTGTTTTTTTTTTTTTTTTGTAAATCCAAGTAAAGATTTGTCGATTTTGTTGATACTTAAAAAAAAAAATAACTTTTGGTATCATTAATTTTGTCCACTTATTTCTCAGTTTTGATTAGTAACTCAATCTCTTTTCATGTTATAGGTCTAATAAAATTTACTATTGTTCTCTATTTTATTTCTATTCTAGTCCTTATTTTTTTCTTTCTTCTCTTTGCTTTCGTTTAGTTTTTTTTTTTTTTTTTTTCCTGATGTTCACTTGAAACTTAAGTCAAACCTTCATTTTTAGTTTTTTTTTTTTTTTTTAGTTTCTTAAGGTGAAAAGTTGGGTTATTGATAAAAAAGAAAGCTGTCTTCTTTTTTAAGGTAAGCATTTACAGTTATTAATTTCCCTCAATAATTGCTTTCATTGCATCCCATAAATTTTTGTATATTTTCTTCCTCAAAGTATTTTCTTTTTTCCCTTTAGTTTCTTGATGGTTGTTTAAGAGTATGTTGTTTAATTTTCACATATTTGTGAGTTTTCCATATTTCCTTCTGTTTTAATTTCTAACTTCATTCAATTTTAGTCATGGAACACACTTTGTATAATTTCAAACTTTTAAAATTTATTGAGTTTATTTCTTTGGCTTAACATATGATTTATCCTGGAGAATGTTCCATGTGCACTTGAGAAGAATGTGTATTTTTTTTGCTGTTGGATGGTATGTTGTATAGCTCTATTATGTCTGTTAGGTCTACCTGGTATATATAGTGTTACCTGGTATTCCAGTTAGTTCTTTGCTAATTTTATATATAGTAGTTCTATACATTATTGAAAGTTGGACGTTAAAGTCTCCAACTATTATAGTTGAATTATCAATTTCTCCCTTCAATTCTGTCAGTCTTTACTTCGTATATTTTGGAGACATATTGTTAGGTACATATGTTTGTAATTGTTATATCTTCTTAATAGACTTTATGCTTTTATCATTATAGAATGTGGTTGTTTCTAGTAACAATTTTTGTCTTAAAATCTGTTTTTGTCTGATATTAGTATAGGCACTCCAGCTTCCTATTGCTTGTATGAAATATTTTTTCTATCCTCTTACTTTCAATTGATTTGACTTTGACTCTAAAATGAGTCTCCTGCAAATGGCATACATTATGTATTTTAGATCTCTTTATCCATTCTGCCAATTTTTGCCTTTAAATTAGAGAGTTTGATTCATTTATATTAATGTAATTAGTGATAAGGAGGCCTTTTATCAGTTTTTCTATTTGCGTTCTATATGTCTTCTTTATTCCTCAATTCCTCCATTATACTTTATTTTGTACTAAGGAGATGTTTTGTGGTGTAGCTTGCCATTTCTTTTACTATATTTTAAATTTTATTTTCTTAGTGGTTTCCCTGCAGATTACAATTAACATCTTAATTTATATAATTTTGGTTCAGATTAATACCAGTGTAGTTTCAATAATATACAAAAACTTTGCTCCTCTATATCTGTGCCCGCCCTCCCTTATCCTGTTAGTGTCACAGATTAAATCTTTATTCATTGTGTGCCCATAAACATAAATTTATAATTATTGCTTTAGGCAGTTGTCATTGAAATCAGACAGGAAAAAAAGGAATTACCAAAAAAAGTAAATTTATAGTATTATCTGTTTATTTATGTAGTTACCTTTACTGGTATTCTTTATGTCTTTATGTGGAGTTCAGTTATGTCTAGTATTCTTTCTTTTCAGCCTGTGGGATTCCCTTTACCATCTCTTGTAGCATTTCTGCTAATAATTAACTATCTCAGTTTGAATTTATCTCAAATGTCTTAATTTCTTCCTCATTTTTCAAAGATAGTTTTGCTGGATATAGAATTCTTGGCTAATTTTTTTCTTTCTTTCAGCACTTGGAATATGTGATCCCACGACCTTCTGGCCTCCTTGGTTTCTGATCAAAAATCATCTATTAATTTTACTGAAGATTCCTTATAAGTAATGTATTGCTTCTATCTTCCTGCTTTTAAGATTGTTCTCTTCATCATTAGCTTTTGACAGTTTGATTATGGTGTGTCAATATGTGGATCTCTCTGAGTTTACCCTACTTGGAATTCACAGAGCTTTTTGGATGTGTAGATTAGTATTTTCCATCAAATTGGGGGAAATTTTTTATTATTGTTTATTTAAATGTTCTTTCTATCTCCCTTTATTTTTTTATATTCTCTCTGAGAGCACCATTAGGTGCACATTGGTATGCTTTATGGTGTCACACATGTCCTTGACACTCTACTCATTTGTCTTTATTCCTTTTTATTTTTTTTAATAAGACTGGATGATCTCAACTCACTTATCCTCACACTTGTTGATCCTTTCTTTTGCACTAATCTGCTGATGAGCCCCTTGAGTAAATCTTTCATTTCAGTTTTTCTACTTTTCTACTCCAATTTTTTCATTTGATTCCATTATGTAATTTATATCTCTTTATTGATATTCTCCATATGGTGAAAAATCATTCTCTTACTTCTCTTTAGATCTTTAGACATAATTTCTTTTAGCTTGTTGAACATATTTAAAATAGCTGATTTAAAATCTTTGTCTACAATGTCTAATGTCTGTCTTTCTCAGGCAGAGTTACTCTTGATTTCTTTCTTTTATTTTTTTCTTTCTTATATATAAACCACACTTATTTTTTTGGTTTGTTTTTGCTTGATTTGCAATTTTTCTGTTGAAAACTGGAACTTTCAAATATTATAATGTGGCAATTCTAGAAATCAGATTATCTCCCCTTCCTCGGGTATTGTTATTGCTGCTTATTGTAAACAATGTTGTTTGTTTAGTGACTTTTCTGAACTAATTCTGTAAAGTCTGTACTCATAATCAGGTATGACCTCTGAAGTCTCTGATTCATTAGCTTGCTAGTTGCCATCGAGTCAGCTCCATCTCATGGCAACCTTATGTATAACAGAACAAAATGTTTCCCTATCTTGCTCCATCTTTATGAGCATTGTTATGTTTGAGTACATTGTGCAGCTATTGTGTTATGCCTTCCAACCTAGGGGACTCATCTTCTGACACTATATTAGACAATATTCTGTTGTCATCCATAAAGTGTTAATTGATTAACTTTTGGAACTATGTCACCAGACCTTTCTTTCTAGTCTGTTTTAGTCTAGAAGCGCCACCAAAATCTATCTAGCATAGGTAAACCTGTTGGTATTTGAAATACTGTTAGTATAGCTTCCAGCATCATAGCAACAAACATGCCAGCACAGTAAAACAAACTGACTGATGACTAAATGGTTACCTAATAATCGGACTATTGTTGTGTTTGCAGGGAGCTCCTTACATGACTGGAACCAAAAAATCTCCAGTTATTTTCTAAGGGGCTGTCTGTGTATATTTTTGTGTTGGGTGCATCTTCACCACTCACCCAGGCAGCTTACAACTCTGACTTAGCCTTCACTTTCTACTTCTGTACAGCCTCAAGACCAGTGGAAGGTGAGAGCTCAGGGACTTCTCAGGTCCTTTCTGACATGCATACAGCTCTGAAATGAGCATGGTTTTCTAGATTCCCAGGAATATGGTGGAGCTTTTCAAAGCTCTTGCAGACATCTCATTCCTCTGCCTATAGTTCTAAGGTTTTTTTTTTTTTTTTTTGTTAGTCTATTGTTTGCCCCAACTCTTATCTATCACCGCAGGCAGCAGTTAATTAAGATTCAGCCCACAATGTTTTTGACAAATTCTGCCAGGAAGTAACTTCATCAGTAGGTTAGCCAGTTTGAAATGTTATTGTTGTTAGGTGCTGTGGAATCAGTTCCAACTCATAGCAGCTCTATGTACAACAGAACCAAAAAAATGCCCAGTCCTGTGCCATCCTCACAATTGTTGTTATGCTTGAGCCCATTGTTGCAGCCACTGTTTCAATCCATCTTATTGAGGGTCTTCCTCTTTTTGGCTAGCCTTTTACTTTAGCAAGTATGATGTCCTTCTCCAAGGACTTATCCCTCCTGATAACATGTCCAAAGTATGTGAGACATAGTCTTGCCATCCTTGCTTCTAAGGAGCATTCTGGCTGTACTTCCAAGACAGATTTGTTCTTTCTCTCGGTAGTCCGTGCTATATTCAATATTCTTTGCCAACACCACAATTCAAAGGTGTCAATACTTCATCGTTCTTCCTTATTCATTGTCCAGCTTTCCAATACATATGAGATGATTGAAAACACCATGGCTTGTGTCAGGCACACCTTAGTCTTCAAGGTGACATATCTGCTTTTCAACACTTTAAAGAGTTCTTTTGCAGCAGATTTGCCCAATGCAATGCATAGTTTGATTTCTTGACTGCTACTTCCATGGGTGTTGATTGTGGATCCAAGTAAAATGAAATCCTTGATAACTTCAGTCTTTTCTCCGTTTAACATGATGTTGCTTATTGGTCCAGTTGTGAAGATTTTTGTTTTCTTTATGTTGAGATGCAATCTATACTGAAGGCTGTGGTCTTTGATCTTCACCAGTAAGTGCTTCAAGTCCTCTTCACTTTCATCAAGCAAGGTTGTGTCATCTGCATAACGTAGGTTGTTAATGAGTCTTCCTCCAATCCTGATGCCCCATTCTTCTTATTGTAGTCTAGCTTCTCTGATTATTTGTTCAGCGTACAGACCGAATAAGTATGGTGAAGGGTTACAACCCTAACACACACCTTTCCTGACTTTAAACCACAAAGTATCCCCTTGTTCTGTTTGAATGACTGCCTCTTGATCCATGCACAGGTTCCTTATGAGCACAGTTAAGTGTTCAGGAATTCCCACTCTTCACAATGTTATCCATATTTTTTTATGACCCACACAGTCGAATGCCTCTGCGTAGTCACTAAAACATAGGTAAACAGATTTCTGGTATTCTCTGCTTTCAGCCAGGATCCATCTGACATAAGCAAGGATATCCCTCCATCCTCATCCTCTTCTGAATCTGGCCTGAATTTCTGACAGTTCCCTGTTGATATACTGCTGCAGCCACTTTTGAATGATCTTCAGCAAAATTTTACTTGTGTGTGATATTAATGATATTGTTTGATAATTTCCATGTTGAGTTGGATCACCTTTCTTGGAAATAGGTATAAATATGGGTGTCTTTCAGTCGATTGGCCAGGTAGCTGTCTTCCAAATTTCTTGGCATAGATGAGTGAGCATTTCCAGTACTGCATCAGTTTGTTGAAACATCTCAATTGGTATTCTGTCAATTCCTAGAGCCTTCTTTTTCACCAATGCCTTCAGTGCAGCTTGGACATCTTCCTTCAGTACCATCGGTTCTTGATCATATGCTACCTGTTGAAATTGTTGATCGTTGACCAACTCTTTTTGTATAGTGACTCTGTATTCCTTCTATCTTTTTTTAATGCTTCCTGGGTAGTTTATTATTTTCCTGGTAGAATCCTTCAATATTGAAACGCAAGGCTTTTCTTTAGTACTTTCAGCTTGAGAAGTGCCAGACATGTTCTTCCCTTTAGGTTTTCTACCTACAGGTCTTTGCACATGTCGTTATAATACTTTACTTTGTCTTCTCAAGTCGCCCTTTGAAATCTTCTATTCAGCTTTTTTACTTAATCATTTCTTCCTTTTGCTTTAGCTACTGGATGTTCAAGAGTAAGCTACAAAGTCTCTTCCGACATCCATTTTGGTTTTGTCTTTCCTGTCTTTTTAATGACCTCTTGCTTTCTTCATGTATGATATCCTTGATGTCATTCCACAACTCATCTTGTCTTTGGTCATTAGGGTTCAACACTTCAAATCTATTATTGAGATGGTCTCTAAATTCAGGTGGTATATACTTAAGGTAGTACTTTTGCTCTTGTGGAATTGTTCTAATTTTCTTCAGTTTCAACCTGAACATACATGTTAGCAATTGATGGTCTGTTCCACAGTTGGCCCCGGCCTTGTTCTGACTGATGATATTGAGCTTTTCCATTGTGTCTTTCCACAGATATAGTCGATTTGATTCCTGTGTATTCCATCTGGCGAAGTCCACGTGTATGTATAGTTGCCATTTATGTTAGTGAAAATAGGTATTTGCAATGAAGAAGTCATTTATCTTGCAAAATTCCATCATGCAATCTCCGATATCATTTCTATCACCAAAGCCATATTTTCCAACCACCAATCCTTCCTGTCTCCAACTTTTGCATTCCAATCACCAGTAATTATCAATGCATCCTGATTACTTGTTTGATCCATTTCAGACTACAAAAGTTAGTAAAAATCTTCAATTTCTTTATCTTTGGCCTTAGTGGTTGATGTGTAAATTTGAATAACAGTCGTATTAACTGGTCTTCCTTGTAGGCATATGGATATGATTCTATCACTGACTGCATTGTACTTCAGGATAGATCTTGAAATGGTCTTTTTGACGATGAATGCAATGGCATTCCTCTTCAATTTGTCATTCCCAGCATAGTAGACCATATGATTGTCCAATTCAAAGTGACCAATACCAGTCCATTTCAGCTCACTAGTGCCTAGGATATCGATGTTTATGCATTCCATTACATTTTTGATGATTTCCAATTTTCATAGAGTCATATTTCATACATTACATATTGATTATTAATGGATGTTTGTAGCTGTTTCTTCTCATTTCGAGTCATGCCACATCAGCAAATGAAGATCCCGAAAGTTTGACTCCATTCACATCATTAAGGCTGACTCTGCTTTGAGGAGTGTATTTTGAGTGCCTTCCAACTTGAAGGGCTCATCTTCCGACAGTATATCAGACAATCTTCCTCTGCTATTCATAAGGTTTTCACTGGCTAATTCCTTTCGGAAATAGACTGCCGAGCCCTTCTTCCTAGTCTATCTTAGTCTGGAAGCTCAGCTGAATCTTGTCCACCATGGATGACCCTGCTGGTATTTGAATACTGGTGGCATAGTTTCCAGCATTACAGCAACACCAAGCCCCCACAGTATGAAAAACTGATAGAAGAGTGGAGGATGTAAGGGACTTCAATTTTTTAATAGCCTAGAAAAATGTGGTGGTGCATGATAGGTGAAAATATTTTGGCATTGTTAAAGCTAATTGCCCAAAGATTTACAAGTGAAGACACATTTAAAGGTACAATGATGTTGGTAATTGCTGCAATGAGTGCTTTGAACTTTCAGTATATTGTTAAGCAATGCCCTAGAGAGGTGTCATTTCTAACACATTATTTTTGATATGGCGTCTCCTAGAAATATGCCAGTAAATGCCAAATTTACTATTGAACATTGTTTCCACAGTTATTCATTGTTTATTAAATCATCCATGATCAATGAAAAATTAGCAATTCGACACCACCCATCTAAATTACAATCTAGTAAAAAGGTATGCAGAGTTAGACTTTAACATCTCTGTAGCAATAAAATAACTTAAATTTGAAAAATTATACTAGGTTGAAGAGCAATTTCAAGGGGAAAAATAAGCTTCAGTGTTGAAGATTATTAAAACCCAATACCACAGTCACTTGGTTTTTCAAAGTAAATACAAATGACAGAGCTCTCAGAGTTTTTAAAATAAAAAACCATAGTGTATGATAAATTATTTTTTACTCTTTAGTTCCACACTCTTTGACAGGTGGAATTGTAGCAAACATACCCCATCTATCCAAAAAAATCTATGCTCTTCTAATTACTGAAATTCATTATGGGTATCCCTGAATGTGACTGATACATCAGCGTCTCTCACAGGGTTTGATTCTTACGCAGAGGTTACAAGTGGCACCATTTGGAAGATGGACATTTAGTTTGAGGTTTTGAGTTTGAAATCAATGTTCAAATTATTTTAGTAATTTTATGACGGGACCTTTATCTTGGCTTATTTTATTGCCCAATGGGAAAATAAAGCAAAACAAATACAAATCTATGATCTTGCATAAGATAACCTATTGAGTTCATTTCTTCCATTTGCCAATTATTAAAGTATTTAGTTTATATTTTCTCTTGTGATCATAAAGTAAACATTAACAGTGTACTAAAGTAAAGAAGGAGTACATGTGTATTAATATCACCTAATATTTCTTTACTGTCATCAATCCCTCAGATTTATTTTTGTTTTCCTTCTGATGGATATACCTAGTGTTGGCACAATGTATGAATAATTAGCCAGAAGCATGAAGAAGTTTGGTCTTAAAATTACTCTTCAATCTTTTGTAAATCAATACTTCTAAGAAAAAATACACTAAGGTATTTTCTTAATGTGGTTTGATTGAAGTTCTGGCAAACACTGACACATGAAACAGATTAATCAGTTTAAATGAAAAGAAACACACCAAGATTTATGTAAAAAGCATATGTATATCAACATTCTAAAATGGTGAATTAGAGCAGGTATGAGATATGCATAGACATATCATCAAAATGGAGTGTTTGAATCAGTGATGACAACTCAGCTTTCCGTCTACATGTTCTTCCTTCTGGTGTGATATGCCTTTGATAATACTATGAGAGAATTTTAATCCCACTCATTAATTTGCAGTTGCTTTGTGAGTGCACTCCCTGAGAGGAATTATGTCATTCAGAGCTCCTGTCACCCAACTTGATTTTTTTAGGAAAACCAAAAAAAAGAAAATTAGAAGCTATCAAGGAAAAGGCTCACAGATTTGCTTACATAAAATGAAGATCTTCAGTACACAAAATATCACAGACTCAGTTAATATACCAGCAACATTCTGGGGAAAATATTTGCAATATATAGAAAAAGCAAAAGATTAATATATAAAACTCTAATGATTACAGGAAATTAATCATTAGAATAATGGACAAAGGAAAGGTAGAAGCAATTTATTAAAAAATAAAACAAACTATAATTTGTCAACAAACGTAAGAAGATGTTCAAACACAATAGATATTAATGAAAACTAAAACAAAAAAATCATTATTGTCCACCTATTAGAGTGTTAAACATATAAGATTGTGAATATTCAGTACTTACACATAAGTATAAAGAAAACAAAAATCCTCATAACTTGACCAGTAAACAAAATCATGATAAGTGGAGAAAATATTGAGGTAAAGTTGTCAAGGATTTCATTTTACTTGGATCCACAATCAACACCCAAGGAAGCAGCAGTCAGGAAATCAGAAGACGTATTGCATTGAGCAGATCTGTTGCAAAAGACCTCGTTAAAGTGTGTAAAAAGCAAAGACGTTATTCTGAAGACTAAGGTGTGGCTGACCCAAGCGATGGTATTTTCAGTTGCCTTACATGCATGTGAAAACTGGACAATGAATAAGGAAGATGGAAAAAGAACTGATGCTTTTGAATTGTGGTTTTGGCGAATATTAAATGTACCATGGACTGCCAGAAGAATGAACACATCTGACTTGGAAGAAGTACAGCCAGAATAGAATGCTCCTTAGAAAGGAGGATGGCGAGACTTTGTCTCGTGCACTTTGGACAAGTTATCAGGAGGGACCAGTCCCTGGAAAGACCAGTCCTTGGGGAAGGACATCATGCTTGGTAAATGGAGGATCAGCAAAAAAGAGTAAGACCCTCAATGGGATGGATTGACACAGTGTCTGCAATAGTAGGCTCAAACATAGCAATGATCATGAGGATGGTGCAGGACTAGGCAATATTTCGTTCTGTTGTTCGTGGGGTCACTGAGTCGAAACCTACTGGATGGCACCTAACAACAAGTCCCTGAGTAGCGCAGACGGTTAGGCACTTGACTACTAGCCGAAAGATTGGCGGTTCAAAGCCACTCAGAGGCGCCTCATAGACAAGCCTGGTAGATCTTCTTCTGAAAGATCATAACCTTGAAAATCCTCTGGAGGAGTTTTACTCTGCACGCATGGGGTCACCATGATTCGGAATCAACTTGACAGCAACTAACAAAAATGACAACATCGATATTGTAGTGCTATGGCTATCTTTTATAATATTAATAGCAGGATACAGTAAACTCATTTTAGTAGACTAGTTGACAATGTCTTTCAATATTTTAAGTTCTCATATATTATGTAAGAAATCTATTTCTACAGAAATATTCAAAATTTTTTTGCATATGTGTGAATGTTCACTGCAACGTTGTTTATACTGGTATTATACTAGTAATATAAATGTCTACTGATTAGGGAATGTTTAAATAAACAATGTTACACTCATACAAAAAACAAAAACAAAAACAAAAACGGAAGAGTGGGGGAGTTCCAAATAAGGATGTAATAAAGACAAGCGTCTTGAGATGGTCTTCCATGGATCTACTAGACAGGTCAGAACAAATAATTAATTACAATTCTTTGTGAATGAGGCCCATTTTGCTCCCTCTGGTACTGAGAATGCAGGCTGCTACTTTCATGGCTACCACTGTGCTGGGGCATGCTAGATGGGAGTATGTAAGTTAAAACATCACAATGTTTGTTTTTCTTACTGAGAATCAGCAGGTTAAAAAAAAATTCATCAGGTTGTTACAACCGTTTGGTTAACTTCCAGAGTTTTGGAAAAGTTGATTCTGATAATTTTTGCCTGTTATTTTCATAAGGGGCAGGATTTGGTGTTCCTTACTTCTGTTTTTACTGATGTGGTGACTTCATATATGCTATTTGTTACTGAAGAAATCCTTACCCTTTTTTACTGGCCAATAAATTCATGGTCTTATTATGTTAATTTTTTGTGAATTGAAATGTATTTTTGACAGTTTATTGCAGTAGTAGGTATTCTGGATTTTAGATTTATAAACATGTTTTCCAACCTCTATTGAGTTAACAAACACTAATAGAATGCATATTACATGTGAGTTAGTTATCTTGCCAGATACATGAAATACAACTAAGTAACTCATGTCTAGTGGGATAAACAAACATCTGAAGAGTATGAACACTGATATATTTTTGCCATTAAGTATTGACATCATATCTTTCTAATCTGAATACATTTATCCATTAATGAAGTTATTCAAAATAAAATAACTAAGTTAATTTAGCACCTGGGTATTTCTAATGTTGAAAGCATAGTTTTATTAGAGTATAGAACAAGCATTCTTATAACTAGACATTCTCCCTGAGTTTGTTTAACTTGGACCAAGGACCTCCTAGCCTGAATGACATGCTTCATTCCAACTTTTAAACTGTCTACTGAGTTAAAATGTGTTGATGAATATTAATTTCTCTAAGAGCTCTGACACTGAGACATTCCTGTTGTCTGCTTGTTCCATTAAATAATAAAAGGTCCTGCTGATTTCCTCCAAAGTGTGGATGTTGGCACCTGGAGCTGAAGGGCATATTCCAGACAGCCTGTGCTATAAACTACCCTGTTTTGTCACTTCTGGATGGCCTCGAAGGTGCCTTTACACTCCTTCTGCTGCACGTGGTTGATACTGTAGACCTCTTTTGAGACTGGCCTAGGGATTATTTATAATGTACTGATGTTACCTTATTAGTAGCTGCTATTTCTGCACAGAAGCATGAGGTTTTGTTGACACTTGTTTTACTGCTGAAATCTTAGTTTTGGTGTTTGGTAGACCACTATGGAGTTTTACTACTGAAATGTTATGGCAACCTGAACGAAAAGTCATCCCATGTTCATTTCCCTACAGGTTCCAAGGGCTTCAATAAGCACCTGAATAAGCTTTAGAAACTTGACAGATAATGTGATTTCACAATGTTTTTACATGCCTGTTTCAGTTGGCACTTCTGATACTCTCACAAACAGTTGGTGAGGTTGGTAACTTGCCTTTGCATGAGTATTAAAAAAAAGTCCAAACCTACAGCATAAATGTAAATTTATAGAAGGGAGAAATATTAAAGTCATTTTTTATTAACTTTGGAACAGTGCTTTTTTGGCACTAATGAGTAATTTCCAACTCTGGCTCTCTTGTGATCTAGGGATCTACATACAGAAACAAAGAAAGATGAGGGAGACCAACACTCTGCCTGCTGTGCGGGCAGCTTCTTCATGAAGAGCTCCAAACTAAGACAGTGTGGCCAGGCCGCTGTTCATTTTCTTTTCTGCCCATTAGTCATTCCTATGCCATCTCTTTCCTAGCTCAGGAATCTCTAACTGTTATTAAAGGATGCATGCAAACTAATTTTTAATTTAAAATGCATCATGGGTACAAAACTTTAATAAAATTGTTATTTCCATTCTTTGAGGCAATATGTGTTTTTTAATTAAAACTTTTTCCCTATAAAATCATATCCAAGTCTGTTTTATAGCTTCATTTTGTTCTGGTTATAGTGTAAAGTTATCAACCAAAAAGGCTAGAGCTATACGTATAATAAACCAAAACTTTTGCAAAATCTGGGGTATGAAGGTGCTATTCCTCCTCATTCATAAATATATGTTATATATATATATGCATACATATATATGTATATATACCTATATGAATTATTCATCAGTGTCCATATATTGCATATGGATATATATACACATATATGTATACATGTGTATATAGATGTATATTGTATATGAATGTATATATGTATATATTATATATGTGTGTGTGTGTGCACATATAGGTATAGACACATACCTGAAAGTGACTGAAATTCAGGGAAAGATAGAGTGGTATTTGTCCCATTTGGTTATTTATCCAACATTTGTTTTTGATTCCCTAATGCGTGTTAGTCATGATGCTCAGTCTGAGATACAAAGTAACCTATATAAACATAGTTCTGCCTTCAGGTTGCTTACACTATGTGGAAGGTTACAGACAGGTAATAGCCTGCGAAAACGGCTGTGTTCGGGCAAGTACAGGGTGGTAGAAGAAGAGTTAAAACCACGTGAGGGGGCACAGAAGCCTTCCTTTATGAAGGTCTATCTATTGAGGCCTGCAAGACTGAATTGCTTTTAGATAGACAAAGGAAGTGGCTAGAAAAGATGTGGAGAAGATGAGGAGGGTAAAGCAGAGCAGAAGAGGCAGCATAATTGAGGGCCCAGAGACAAGAGAGAACATGGCTGGAGGAAGCAGAAAGGAATTGTGGGACGTGATGTGGCTGGAGAAATAGGGCCTAGAGCATGACGATTCTCATAACTCATGTTAACTGATTTTAAGTAGGAGGATAAGACTATTGCATTTGAGCATACGGCAAATAACTGGACAATGATGAGATTGGAAATCTTAGAAGAATAAGAACTTAAAAATATCTGATTAATATTTAATAGCTCCAAATATTTTTGTACAAGTCTACAGTCTTGCAATAATTAGACATCAATTTGGCTGATATACTTGTTTTATCGTATAAATGTGTATAATATGTGATAGTGAAGATCACTTAAAATTCCTGGTTGACTTCACTATAGATGATTTATCACTGGTTGAAAACAGTATTAGTATTAATATGTTCTTCTCCTCTTAATTGGATCTCTCTTAGTTTAATATATATAGCAATTAAGCAAATCTAGTTAAAGGTAAAGAAGATAAGAGAATTACAGACACATAAAAGTAAACTTAAGGATTACAATTCAAATTCTATGCATTTGGGAGTATCAAGAAAACAGGAAAGCCTGTTATTGGACAAGCCAAATTTTCTTACATAAAAATGTCAGTAAAACAAAATCTCTTCATGTTATAAAAATTTTCAAGCCCCAGGTGGGGAGGAAAGCTTGTAAGGAGAAAGAGATGATTGAATATGTGACAAAATTTGTGGGAGATCCCAAGGTCTTTCATGGCCCAAAGTACCTATGCAACTAGATTTACAAAATTCCTGAAGTTTTCACTTTTCGAGTCACCTCTTTAAGTTGGCTCTGACTGTTGAAGCTCTTTTTAAAATGCTCTCAGATTTCCATGAAAGAGTTATATATGAATTCATTAGCCTGGATTAGTTTCTCAGTTCAGTTGACTGCTGTCCAAGAGATAACAGGCTTGAGAAGAAAGAAGAAAGAATACATATGTTTCATGTGGTAGAAGCAAGTTTTAGAAACTTGGAGATTTCAGAAAGGCAGACTTAGGTATGGAGCAATAATAAGTAATTCTAACTATCCAAAGATAGGAGGGAGGACTGGATTCTCAAGTTTTGGAAGTATATTGAAGAGGAATTAAAGAAAAACTTGCATCTTGAAACTGTTAATTACGTACAGATCCTACACATTAATCAACAGGATTTTAACACAATTACAACTATCTGGACAATGCCTTAAAATTAGTTGTAATGAGATGAATTTTATAATTAAGGTTCATAGAAGTAAGGCTTACTTGTCTATAGAGCAATTTTACCCCATGGAAAAAGGCAGTATGAGGCTGCTTGTCATTTATACCACCCTTTGACTGTTTTGGCTCCTGAGTATCATGGAGAAGCCAAAAGCCAGCTGTTCTTGTTGTGTACTGTCAACTCATGGCCACCCTATAGGACATAATAGAACTGTCCCGTAGTGTTTCCTAGGCTGCAATCTTTACAGGAGCAGATTACCAGGCCTTCTTTTCTGTGGAGCTGCTGGTGGATTCAAACTGCAAACCAGTCAGTTTGCAGCAGAGCTCTTAACCATTGCACCACCAGGGCTCCTTAAAAGCCAATTAGAACTTAGAAATTATACAGCCCGGTGGTTTCTAAGCTCAGGGTGAGTATTCTCACTATCGCTGTGTTCCTTGTGATTTAGCAAATGGTTTACTCAATAGTAAGAATTTCTTGAATAAATGACCACATGAAAAAATTACTTTTTGAAGAGCACTGGTGTTCTGTGGATGAGCCTTTAGGATACTATGGTAGGGTTGTGGGGAGGAACAGTGAGAGGTAGGCTGGTGTTGGGCCATTTCACCTCAACTGGAAGAGTAGAGAGTCGTCGTTTTAGTAATTAGGGCTCTATATAAGATTTCATTGGAAAAAGAGCTATTTTTTTAAAACAAGAATATAAATGAATGAGTTCATTCTTTTCATTACACCATTAGAAATACTGTATGCACAGAGGACTTAGCTCAGGGTTATAAGCAGATTAGACAAAAGACCAGGCCTAGAACCTGGATGGCCCCTTTTCTATTCCCATGTCTTTTAAACTCTACCTTGAACTTCTACACTATAGTCAATATACGTGGGTATTAGGTGTTCAATGATGTTAATTTAATTAGTTAACATTTTGTTTTAGACAGCAACACAATAGGCATGCTTACCCAACCATCCGTGTTTACTCCATCATCTAGCCCTCTTAATTTCCTAAATTGATGGCTAATGCTAACTGATTCAGTGGATGGATTATGACGAATTTGGTGATAAATTAAAACTAAACCCTGGATCTTTTCTTTCATGGAATCCCTAATTCTCATTTGTGGATAATTCACAGATATGAATCAGGCTGCTTTTGATGAATTTACTTCCTCATAAGTAGAAGTGGCTCTTCTTGGGATGAAGGACCAGTATCCACACTTGGTCATATTTTTTAATATTGTGTGCTTATCTACCTGGGTGCATGCATGTGACCCTGTGTATTTTATCATGATTGACATGAAATCTTCCTGAGACAAGGATTGATTTGCTAAGATTGTGGCGGGCTGCAACCAAGGTCTTCTGTGCAGGCTTAGTGGAAGTAAACATACTTTTATTAGTTGGAAGTGTGCCCATTTTTGAATTTGTTTAAAAGGAAAAGGAAATTTTTTCCTTACTGCTTATTCTCTTTCTAAACATCTTGTAAAGGCCTCTTTTTCATCTTTTATTACAGGACATTATGAGGATGGCAGAAATTAGACATTCCGGGGCATTTGAAAATCTAGTGTTTTGAAAGGTATATTACTTTTTCCACTGGAACGTGATGTAATGAGAAATGTTTTACAGATACTCTAAACTATAAAAACACAAACATGTTTCGTGTGTGGCATTTTTTTTTTTTTTCCCCCTCAGTGGAGCATTAGTCTCTGAGTAGATTGATTCCTCCATGGCTCCAACACTCTGGCCTACATCCTGCCAACCTTCCAGCTCTTCTCTCTTGCTCAAATTTCTCCTAACTGGACTTTGCATCGAACTGTTCCTTTCAACCTGTCCTTTCATAGTTCCTTCCCTAACTATTCCCCTTCTTTATTACCTTGAGTTCATGTACCTCGGATAGACATTTTTCTTTTAAACTTGCCTTGGATATACTTATATTTTTCCTGGATTCTTATTATTCTTATATCCTCTCGGTAGCCCCCTTACCTTCTCTAAGAAGCAGGTTGCTATTGTTAGCTGCCTTCATGTTGGCTTCCAATCATGGTGAGACTTCTTTTTTCTCAGGAGGGATGGTTGGCAGAGGGAGGGTAGGAGGGCATTCGTTCAGACTACAGGCCTTTATCAAGAGCAGAGTCATTTCTGTATCGTGATGTCTGTGACGTATTATGTTGTTGTTGTTAGGTGCTGTCAAGTTGGTTCTGCCTCATAGCAACCCTATGGACAACAGAAAGAAACACTGCCAGGTCCTGCCCCATACTCAAAATCCTTGTTCTGCTTGAGCCCATTGTTGCAGCCAGTGTCAATCCATCTCATTGAGGGTCTTCCTATTTTTCGGTGACCCTCTACTTTACCAAGCATGATATCCTTCTCTGGGGACTGGTCCCTCCTGATTACATGTTCAAAGTACGTGAAAGGAAGTCTCACAATCCTTACTTCTAAGGAGCATTCTGGCTGTATCTCTACCAAGACAGATTTGTTTGTTCTTCTGGCAGTCTGGGGTATATTCAATATTCTTCACCAACACCATAATTTAAAGGCATCAATCAATTCTTCTTCCTCATTCACTGTCCAGCTTTCACTTGCATAAGAAGCAATTGAAAATATCATAGCTTGGGTCCGGTACATCTTAGTCCTCAAAGTGAAATCTTTGCCTTTTAACACTTTCAAGGGGTCTTTTGCAGCAATTTGCCCCTTCCATGGGAGTTGATTGTGGATCCAAGTAAAATGAAAATCTTGACAACTTCAAACTTTACTGCGTTTATCATGACGTTGCTTATTGTTCCAGTTGTGAAGAATTTTGTTTTCTTTATGTTGAGGTGTAATCCATACTGAAGGCTGTGGTCTTTGATCTTCATCAGTAAGTGCTTCAAGTCCTCTTCACTTTCAGCAAG
>NW_004444175.1:3056303-3062847 GCF_000243295.1 Trichechus manatus latirostris
GAGTGTGACTATGATATGCCTCGGTGATTTCCTTTTTGGGGTTCGTTGAGCTTCTTGGATGGCCAGCTTTTCATCTTTCATGATATTGTGGAAGTTTTCTGTCAGCAGTTCTTCAATGATCCTCTCTGTGTTTTCTGTTTTCTCCCCCTGTTCTGGAATTCCACTCACTCGAGAATTTTTGCTTTTGATTCTATCCCACATAACTCTCAGGGCCTCTTCACTTTTCTTTGTTCTTTTTTCTTAGTTTTCCTGAAAAAGTGTTCTTTCCAAGTGTTTGTGTTCTGTTCCACTGATCCTGTCTTCCACCGTTTCAAATCTGCTTCTCAGCCCTTCTATGACACCGTCCGTTTCTGAAATCTTGATATTTATCTTTTGGATTTCTAATTGTTGTCTTTGTATAATATCTAGTTGTAAATTTATTTTGGCATTTTGTTCCTGCATTATTTTCCTGAATTCTTCCAATTTTTTGTCTGTATTTTCCATGAATTTGACTATTTTTTCCTCATGTTTAGCAGCTTTTTGCCTCAGATCTTGGAGAATTCTGAGTATTAGAGATTTAAATTCCCTATCAGGTATTTCTAGTGCATTTTGTTCCACAGGAGAGTCATCTGGTGTTTTATTTTGGACGCCTAGTGGAACCATCCTGTCCTGTTTTTCTAAATGTTTTGATATTGTCTGCTATCTTCAGGGCATTAAGTAGTTATCTTTCTTGTTTATTGATTGTAGATTTGTTTGTTTTGTCCCTGTTTTTAAAAAAATTTGACTATGTTTGAACAGGCAGACTGTGTGTTCTTTGTTGTGTGCTCATCTGTGGGCACAATAGTTTTCACCTCCTTCTCCAATTGGCAGGATCAGTCACTCAGATATGGTACGGTAGGGTAGGTCTAGCTGAAGAAGAGTTACTGGGACAGTTTGTTTGTGGCACTTACTACAGCCACCAGAGCCGGTCGGTCATCGATGCAGGGCAGGTTCCAGTAGGTCGTGCTTGTGCTGCTTGGTGGTGTGATGTCAAGCGCATGGTGCAAGTAAGCTGGATGCAGCAGGGAGATTGTTATGTATGGAGCTAAGATGGATATGGGAGAGAGGAGAGAGGAACAGGTGCCAAATACATACAAACAAACAAAAAAGAATGCTAGGGAGCTTGCCGTTGGAGTGGAGAGATGAGAGACTATGAAATGGAGAAAAACAGAAAGGGAAAGGGGAAGAAAAGAAAAGAATGAATAAATAAAAATTGGAAAGGTTAAAGAACCGCAAAGTTCCCAGGGATACTACCGGTTCAGCTATGTAGTCTGGGGAAGTCGCTCTCAGGTGTAGCAGTACAGCCTCGCTAGAAGGCATAGAGGTATGCATCGCAGGTATTCGTGGAACAGAAAGAGAAGTAAGATATAGAGAAACAAGGAACTGAGCAATGAAGAAAGACAAAAAGGGAAAAAGAGGGAAAAGAAAAGTAAACAAATTAAAAGAAAAAAAAGAAGAACAAGAAAGGCCCCCAAAGGAACAGGGGGAAAAAAAAAACCAAGGAAAAAAAGAAATGCCCTCAGGGATCCCTCTGCATGTCTGTGCAAGCCGAGGGGGTAGTGTCCTTGCCACGCAGCACCGCCTGGGCAGAAAGGGCTCCCAACTCAAGAAAAGGAAAAGAAAACAAACAAACAATTCAAAAGAAACAAATGAACAAAAGCCCTGGGATCCCACCAGCATGGCAGCCTACACCAGGAAGCAGCTCCACACTCCAAGGGAGCTCCACAGCCCCTCAGGAAGAAGCAAAGATGGCGCACGGAGCCAGGTATTTGAGCGAAAGGAGGGGGAGGTGGTGAGAGGTAAGGAAGAAATCAAAAGAAGCAGAAAAAAGCCACACCAGCAGCCAACAAATGGCACTCAGAGAGCCAGCCCATTTGGGTGTGTGGAATCCAAGCAGCCAGTGTTTCCTGGTCAAGTGATTGTGGCTGTGGGAAGCAGAGGAGGCCGATTCGGGGTGAAGAATGGTGGAGGGTTGGAAAGTGTATATGGCAAATTACCGGTTGTTTTATCTCCCGCTGGATGCTCCATGAGGCTGCTTTCTCACACCCCTGTTTGCTGGTCTCCGATAGGAGTCCAAGATTGTGGATCCGTGCTGCATTAGTTTGTAGGGGACCTCTGCATGAATCTCTCCTCGCTCTCCGTTCTCTGTCAGTTTTCTCACTCCATTTGCTGCTTGGCTGAGTTCTTTATCTCTTATTTGATGTTTTAGAGTTTCTGGATTGTTGTATTCTCTGTTTGGCTTAGTTTTTCGGATGTTTGCTGTGGAGGGACGGCGTGTTGCTTCTGCCTAGAGTGCCATTTTGCCGGAACTCCTATTATTTTTCTTTTTAACTTTACTTATCCACAAACTATTTATTATGTCCCACGATTAAAAAAAAAAAAAAAGATTACCATATTTTTTTGCAAATAATGTGCCCATGTAAATAATGAAGCCACACATACAACACATGCCATAGATCAGTTACAAAAATAACAAGGGGTGGTTGGGGTGGTTGGCAAAAATGTATAAAGTCTGCATTATTTGCATAAAAATACTGTATACCAATATTAAATAATATTGATTATAACACTATTAAAATATCTAAATACTTAACAGCCAATAGGGCTGAGGCATTAGCCAATCACGATAGATACTTACTAGCTTATGTTCTGTGTATTAGCTGAACTGTGAGTGAAGGTGCTGGTGGTTAGTGACAGGTCAAGCTGAACTGGTGTGTAACCAGTTGTCCTGGATTTGACTCTGACTCATGGCTCACCAATGTGTGTCAGAGTAGAACTGTACTCCACAGGGTTTACAATCGCTGATTTTCATTAAATAGATGCCAGGCCTTTCTTCTGAGATGACTCTGGGTGGACTCAAATCGCCAATCTTTATGTTAGCAGTCGAGCACGTTAACTTTTAGTACCACCAAAGGACTCCTTGAACTGGTGTGCAGTGGTGTGAAATTAGCTAACATTTTTTTATGATAAGATTAGAAAACTGAGACATTACCTCTTTGTTGGTAGTTTTATGTGGTTCTAAAATCTACATTCTTTCCTATATTATTGTCTACCTCACCCAAGTGGCTGCCATTTACAGAGACACTATACTTCTAGGCATTTTACATGCTTCATATTTTAATTAAGCATAAGAATATATGTTATACAGAAGAGGAACCTGAGTTACAGGGTAGTAGATAACTGTGAAAAAGTTACTATTATGGAAATGCTTTTAAAGTATTTAAAGCAAAGAAAACCTGTTTTCTTTTTGGGGATATATTAAATTCTACTCTGCTAGAAGGATCTAGTTTGAATAATTATACAACACATTTATGCACATATACATAATTATTATATACACATATATGTATGTTGTTATTATTAGCTGCCTTTTAGTCAACCCCTAACTTGTGATGACCCGATGTATAATGGAAGGAAACACTGCCTGGTCCTGCACTATCCCGCCAATTGGCTGTGGATCAAACTGTTGTGATCCATAGGATTTTCTTTGACTGATTTTCATAAATAGATTACCAGGGCTTTCTTCCTGGTCCATCTTGTCTGGAAGCTCTGTTGAAACTTGTTCAGCATCATAGCAACAGGCAAGCGTCCACTGACAGACAGGTGATGGTTTCCCAGAAGGTGTATTAGCCAACAGTCCTACCCAGGTCTTCCCCACGGAAGGTGAGAATTCTGCCACTGAACCACCGCCACCCCTAAATATAAGTGTACTAGATATTACAAAAAATCGTGTCCAGTGTAGTTTTATAAAGTTACCTTTTCAAAAGCAGTGTATGACAGCCTGGAGTCCTTTGGTGAAACAGTTAATCCGTTGGCTACTAACCATAAGTTTGGTGGTTTGCACCGACCCAGAGGCACCTCAGAAAAAAAGCCTGGCAATATACTTCCAAAAGATTACGGCTACTGAAAACTCCGTGGATTTCAGTTCTATGCTGAAACACATGCAGTCGCCATAAATCAAAATCGACTCAAGGGTGACTCCTTTTGTTTGGTTTTGTATGAGAACTATTTTCTCAAATTTTCTCCAGATAGTTCCTAGCAGTTTTGCTATCTGCAGTTTGATAGGAGCGAAATGTGAACTTACTTTAATTTGCATTTCCCAACTACTAGTAAAATAAAGACTTGTTCTTATACTTACTGGTAATTTGGGTCTCTTCTATGACTTGTCCACTACATTGACATTCTTTTTTGGATTGCTTATCTTTTTAAATTATTGATCAAAGGGGTTCTTTATGCATTCTGATACTAATCTTTTGTTTATGTTTGTTGCCATCAGTTGATGCTATGTATGCCTTGGTTTTTTTTTGAATTATAATACTCTTTATTCGTGCTGATAATTTAATCATGATTTAGGAATCTTTGTCAAATTTTTATACATGATTCTGCCCTTGAGTCTTTCTTAAGAACTCCTTACATACTGTGGACAGAAGATAAGTAGTTACACCTTGTATGGTTGCAAACATATTTTAAAAAATAGGTGTTTAATCCATCTGAACTTAATTTTTATGTATTCCGTAATGTAAAGATTTAAGTTAAATTATTATCTTTTCCCTATGGAAAGCGGAATTTTCCAAAACCGTTTACTAAGTACTTCATCCTTTTTACTGTTTTTTTGTAACAATCTCTCTATCTTAGAACAAGAACCCACATATATTTGTGTGTGTTTCTGTATTAACTATTCTGTTGCATTCATCTATTTATAGAGGTTTTTTTTAGAATATTTCCCCAATGCAATATGGCATCTGATTTCTTGACTGCTACTTCCATGGGCGTTGATTGTGGATCCAAGTAAAAAGAAATCCTTGACAACTTAAACGTTTTCTCCATTTATCATGATGGTGCTTACTGGTCTAGCTGTGAGAATTTTTGTTTTCTTTATGTTGAGGTGTAATCCACACTAAAGGCTTTGTTCTTTGATCTTCATCAGTAAGTGCTTCAAGTCCTCATCACTTTCAGCAAGGAAGTTTGTATCATTGGTTAGACATTCAACAGTTAATTCAGTCCAGACTAGCTGGTTCTTAGAGAAAGTGAAAACAACTTTCATTCTGGGGTCTGCAACATCAATTCATTTTGCCTTTTTGCCTCTAACTGACGCTATTTTCAACTCTCTGCCATTTTGGCAATGCTGCTTTGACTGTATTTCACAAAATTATTGAATGGGATACCTTCTGAGTGTGATTTCTATATAGGTGAATTCTTCTTAAAATATAAGTCTGCCAGTCCAAGACGGAGTAAATATTGAAAAAGAAACATTCTTTACACTATCATGAAACTTGTGGGTTCAGAGTTTCGGCAAAACAGCGCTCTAGGCAGAAGCACCATGCCGTCCCTCCACAGCAAACATCCGAAAAACTAAGCCAAACAGAGAATACAATAATCCGGAAACCCTAAAACATCAAATGAAGAGATAAAGAACTCAGCCAAGCAGCAAATGGAGTGAGAACACTGACAGAGAATGGAGAGCGAGGAGAGATTCATGCAGAGGTCCCCTAACAGATAATGCAGTGCGGATCCACCATCTTGGACTCCTATCAGAGACCAGCAAACAGGGGTACGAGAAAGCAGCCTCATGGAGCATCCAGCGGGAGACAAAACAACCAGTAATTTGTGGAGTGCGCTTTCCCACCCCCCAACCCTCTTCACCCCAGCTTGGCCTCCTCTACTTCCTGCGGCCACCGTCTCTTGACCGGGAAGCGCCAGCTGCTTGGATTCCATACACCCAAGCAGGCGGCTCTCTGGGTGCCAGTTGTTGGCTGCTAGTGTTGCTTTTTTTTTCTGCTTCTTTTGATTTCTCACTTGCCTCTCGCCACTTCCCCCTCCTTTCACTTGAGTGCCTGGCTCTGTGCGCCATCTTTGCTTCTTCCTGAGGGGCTCCAGAGCACCGGCAATTTGTGATATACGCTTTCCCACTCTCCACCCTTCTTCACCCACACTTGGCCTCCTCAGCTTCCCACGGACACAGTCTCTTGCCCAGAAATACCAGCCTGCACTAGCTGGCTCTCTGAGTGCCATTTGTTGGCTGCTGGTGTTGCTTTCTTTTCTTCTTCTTTTTTCCTTCCGCTTTGGATTTCTTGCTTGCTTCTCGCCGCCTCCCCCTCCTTTCACTCAAGTGCCTGGCTCCATACACCATTTTTGATTCTTCCTGAGGGACTGTGGAGCTCCATTCGATTATGGAGCTGCTTCCCGGTCTGGGCTACTGCGCTGCTGGGATCCCGGGGCTTTTGTTCGTTTGTTCATTTTGAATTGTTTGTTTGTTTACATTTCCTTTTCTTCAGTTGGTTAGCCCTTTCTGGCCAGGCAGAGCTGCGTGGCAAAGAACTCCCCTTCAGCTTCCACAGACGTTCAGACGGATCCCTGAGAGCATTTCTTTCTTCGTTGGTTTTTTTTTTTTTTCCTTTTCTTTAGGGGGGCTTTTCTTGCTTTTTTTTTTTAATTTGTTTTGTTTTCTTTTCCCTCTTTTTCCCTTTTTGTCTTTCTTCATTGCTCAGTTTCTCATCTCTCTATATCTTCCTTCTCTCTCTGTTCC
>NW_004444175.1:3069727-3086298 GCF_000243295.1 Trichechus manatus latirostris
AAATTAAAAAAAACTTGTGGGTTCAAACTACCAACTTTTCCGATAGCAGCTGAGCTCTTAACCAATGTGCCACAGGGGTTCCTTTTATTTATTTAGTGCTCGGAAAATAATAACAATCCTCAATTAAAGGTTAAGATAACGTAGTTTAATGAAAAAATATATATTCCAAAAAAGAAAAAATAATGCGAAGAGTAATGTTGTTTTACATTATTTATCAAATCTCTTTAATGTTTACCTTAATAGAACATAGCTGTGTTCTTATGTCTGATTCTTCATTCAATCTGTTATAGTATCATACTTCATGTAGTGTCCAGAAAACTCACTGTACCTTCAGGAGATAATTAAATTAAAAATGCAAACAATATATATCTTCTTATGAAAATAGTATGACCACTTGACCATGTGGGCCCCCTGAATGTGTCTTAGAGGGTTTACTGGACCACCTTTTGATAACTTGTTCCAAAGCATGAATGGTAAAAGGCTTTTCCTTGAAGTCTAACTCAATTCAATGGGTGATCAAAAAAGTGGAAAAAAAAATTGCTGTTGATTTGATTCTGGCTCATGGTGACCACATATGTTACATAGTAGAACTACTCCATAGGGTTTCCTTGGTGGTAATCTAAAAAAAAGGCCATTTGCCAACCCTCTCTTCTGTGGCACTGCTGGCTAAATTCAAACCACCAACTTTTAAATTAGTCATCGAGTGCAAACCATTTATGCAACCCAGGGACCTGAAAAGTTGATGTTGTTGTGTGCTGGCAAGTAGATAGGATAGTCAATAGGATAGGATAGGATAGGTCATAGTGATTCAATAGGACAGGGTAAAACTGCCCCATAGTGTTTCCAAGGCTGTGAATCTTTATGGAAGCAGACTGCAGCATCTTTCTCCCACAGAGTGGCTAGTGGGTTCAAACCACTGATCTTTTGGTTGCAACCTAATGCTTAACACTGCACCACCAGAGCTCCTGAATGGGTGATAATGACTATTTAAAATGTTTCCTGAAAAGGGCAGCTGAATTCAGTGGACAGTAGTGTAAGAAAAACACCATGGCCAAAAGATAAGAGTATGGTAACTCCAGGTATATTTTCTATCCTTGTTTTAAGGTAATACATAAAGATCCAGGAATTGATGGAATACCAGTTGAGATGTTTCAAATGCTCACTTGACTATGCCAAGACATTTTGAAGACAGCTAGCTGCCCAATCGAATGGAAGAGATCCATATTTATACCTATTCCAAAAGAAAGGTGATCCAACAAAATGTGGAAATTATTGAACAATATCGTTAATATCACATGCAAGTAAAATTTTGCTGAAGATCATTCAAAAGTGGTTGCAGCAGTACATCAACAGGGAACTACCAGAAATTCAAGCTGGATTCAGAAGAGGATGTGGAACAAGGGATATCATAGCTGATATCAGATGGATCCTGGCTGAAAGCAGAGAATACCAGAAAGATGTTTACCTGTATTTTATTGACTATACAAAGGCATTCCACTATGTGAATCATAACAAATTATGGATAACATTGTAAAGAATGGGAATTCCAGAACACTTAATTGTGCTCATGAGGAACCTGTACAGAGATCAAGAGGCAGTCGTTCGAACAGAACAAGGCGATATTTTGTGTTTTAAAGTCCGGAAAGGTGTGTGTCAGGGTTGTATCCTTTCACCATACTTATTCAAACTCTTTGCTGAGCAAATAATCTGGGAAGCTGGACTATATGAAGACGAATGCAGCATCAAGATTGGAGAAACATTCATTAACAACCTGTGACACGTAGATGACAAAACCTTGCTTGCTGAAAGTAAGAGGGCTTGAAGCACTTACAGATGAAGATCAAAGACCTCAGCCTTCAGTATGGATTACATCTCAACATAAAGAAAACAAAAATCCTTACAACTGGACCAATAAGCAACATCACGATAAAGGAAGAAAAGATTGAAGCTGTCAAGTATTTCATTTTACTTGGATCCACAATCAACGCCCATGGAAGTAGCAGTCAAGAAATCAAACTACACATTGCATTGGGCAAATCTGCTGCAAAAGACCTCTTGAAAGTTTTACAAAGCAAAGATGTCACTTTGAGGACTAACGTGTGCCTGACCCAAACCATGGTGTTTCCAATCACCTCATAAACATGCAAAAGCTGGAGGATTAATAAAGAAGGCCAAAGAAAAATTGATGCCTTGGAACTATGGTATTGACAAAGAATATTGAATACATCAGGTACTGCCAAAAGAATGAACAAATCTGTCTAAGAAAGGAAGTACAGCCAGAATGCTCCTTAGAAGCAAGGACAGTGAGACTTCATCTCACATACTTTGGATATTTCATCGGTAGGAATTTCTCCCTGGAGAAGGGCGTCATGCTTGGTAAAGTAGAAGGTCAGTGAAAAAGAGGAAGACCCTCAAGGAGATGGATTGACACAGTGGCTGCAACAATGAGCTCAAGTATAACAAGGATCATGAGGATGGCACAGGTCCAGGCAGTGTTTTATTCTGGTGTACATAGGGTTGCTATGATTTGCAATCGACTCAAAGGCGCCTAACAACAACGTAAGTTTCTTTGTCAGAGATCCTGATCACTACCTTATTATCATATTATGTAATGCATTTCTGATTTTGAAATAATTTTCGGCTAAACTATAGGTTCATATTTAAATTTATATTTTAATCATTTGTTTGACAAGAGGGTCTCCATGCTAAGCCTATCACTCCTTTAAATGTGTCCATTTCTAGTGGTTTTTAACCAGAAGTGAAAACGTAGAATAACTTAGCTATTTTTCCGCCAAACTACACATGCAAATTCTGAAATTTGGAGAGAAAATCAGGACCTGATCATACATCTTGTAAAAAGTTTATTCAGGTGATTCTGATGGATTTTTTTGTTGAATCTATGAACAAAAACTACTGAGTTTGGGGGATCTTTTCAAGTAATGACTTGAGATCCAACTTCTTAGGAGATTATGGTCAAAATAGTGGTCTCTTCAACGTCTTTCAGAATCTTACCATACACTGGCTGATAGAGACAGCTTTACTGAAGTGACCAGAAAGCAAAAGAGAAAAATGTCATTTTTCAGGAAAAAAAATTTACTCATAGTCATGAGAAAGCAAAGAGATATAGCAAATGCAATTTTGTAAAAAAAATTTTAAGTTTAAAAATAATTTTAAGGAGTTAGTAGAAAATAAATGAGCACTGAGATCCAAATTATATATATATATATATATATGTGTATACGTATATATATATATATATATATATATATATATATATACACACACACACACACATACACACACAGACTGTAAATTTACATTTTTTTAGGGATGATGTAAGGAATAATGCCTTTTGGTTAAGTTTCCATCTTCAAAGTGAGTAACCGGGTATAAGGCAAAAGATAATAATTTGTTTATACAGATATACATAAAACACATTCTTACCACAAACCTGTGCCTGAATCCATATCCTATTCCTTCCTTTCCGCTTCAGTGAAGGATGTTTCTCTTCCTCTCCTCTAAGAGACTAATCCCTCCACTTTTGCCCTGCAACCATCTCCTTCTCTGGATTATGGATTGAATTATATCCCCAAAATGATATTTTGGAATCCTAGCATCTGTACCTGTGAATGTGACCTTGTTTTGGGAAATAGAGTCATTCTTCGACAATGTTATTAGGTAAGTCATAAGGGAGTAGGGTGTGTCTTATTCATAATCCCTTTTGAATGCCGTCTTCAAAAAGCGGAGAATAGACATGGAGTCAGGATCACACACAGGAGGAAGATACCATGTGAGGATCCATCTAAAAGCTAAGGAAAGCTAGGATCTGCAAGAAGCTGAAAAAGACAAGGAAGGATCTTCCCTTATAGTGAACAGAGAGCATGGATCTGCTAATGTCCTGAATTCAGACTTTTAGCCTCCAGAACTGTGAGACAATAAATTCTGTTCTTTAAAACCACCTGCTTTATGCTATTTTGTTATGACAGCTCATCTATTCCAAACCCTCTGGGTTCCAACTGCACTGGCTTTCTCATCTTTTAAACTGTCAGCCTTCAGTGAGAGACCTTCTTTGATCCTTCCACATAAACAAGTGCCCATGTTCTTGTTCATGTCCTCAATGCTGTATTTATTAATAAGATTATTCATAGATAGGAAGGTCCATGAGGACAGAGACTATGTCAATTGCCTCCACCAAGACTGAGTATGCAAAGCTTAGCAGGTACAATACAAAAAAGAATGAAATGGTTTAATAAATACAACACAATTTTGCAAAGGTACAAATTTATAAATCTTGGTTTTAAAACATAGTGGTAAGCAAGATAGACAAAAATGGGAAGTCAGGAAAAGTTGTAATTACAAAAATGTATTTGAATATAAAAGGAATACTTACTGAAAATTTTCATGAAATTTTATGACAGGTTTTCAGTCTGCCTTGTAGGATTATGCTAATAAAAAGTAAAAATAATGTCTTGTATTGCTTTACTTCTGGTTTATATGTATTAGCTCATGGATCTAATCTTTCTTAGAAAAACTTTGTTCCACCTCCAAACCTCAATCTAAAGAAAAAAAAAAAAAAAACAACTCTGATGACTTCTTTTATTGCATCAGTATATTATATCAACATTAGCTTAAATTTTCTCTATTCACCTACTTCGAAATAACATTTTGTTGTCACTGAATTTCTGAAACCCATGTACCTTGTGAGATACTGATAATTAGTATTACGTAGATAAGAGGGTGGTGGGGGCTCAAATTAAGCTCTCTGCTCTCTGCCTCACGGGCACAGTTCCAGACTGTATGCTACTAACATATATATGTCTTAACCTAGTTTCCTTTGTGAGATCATGGAGAACTGTCTCAAGTCTGTAACCCATTACGATAATTCACGTAGACATTATCACACGCTACTGTCATCTGGCATCATCGCCTGTGTGGCTAAAGGGCACAAATAAATCCCACGTCAAAAAAGAAAGAAAGAAAAGAAGCAAGAGAAAGAATTTAAAAAGACTTTTTAAAAAGATTTCAGTGCAAAAATTCATTTTCTAAAGCTTCTTAAACACTCTGTACCTCTTGATTTATAATGATCCCTTTAATTAGGCATTCCTGCTGCACATTCTAAATTCAGAGTAAACAATTATTGAGAAAATAAGTAGGCTCAGATTAAAAGTCCACAAACAATAGTATAATTAACTATCTTAATAAAATCTTGGAAATAATCACTGGCCCAGATGTGAAGTAGCATAAGGTAAATTTAACGAAGACCTCAGGAAATTTGGGCACCAGCTCGTAAGAAATGCAAAACTACTCTGCCTCTCTTCTTCTATTATCCTTGTTTAATCTTCTTCAGAGTTTAGGTCCCTGGAGTAATTTCAAGTATGTATTCTAAAGTTAATTGCTCTTTTTTTTAGACTTAATGATTGCAGGGTCGCGGGGAAAAATAGCAAAGACTTTAAAAAATGTGGGGAAAGTATGCACATTATCCGCATTTAAAAGGTTGTTTTCATGCACATCTAATGGTTTTAGTAAAGCCACGTTTGAACAACTGAACTAATCTATTCAATCCAATCTTACTTGCAGAGGTATTATCCAATACAGTGATAACATTAAAGCGTGTACTTTATTTTATACAATGTTCTGCATGAATAATTTATCCATGTTAATAATGCAAAGCTCAAGAAGGACTTGAGAGTGTAATATATACTGTAAATACTCAAATTGCAGTTTAAAGAATAAATAACTTAATTGCACAATGGTATACTATAATTTTATAGGACAAATTTAGTACCATGAAAGAATTCACCAATATAAAATAATCAGCACCAAGTTCTATTTTTCAGAATATTATTTTCCACACAAATAATTCAATTTAAAATTATCACAGAATGTTGGAAGACAGTTTAACTTAGAAACAGTGCATAAGATAATTAAATAGATAAGATTGCTTGTTGTAGCATAGTAGAATGGAAACAGGACTGGCTGGGAATCAACTATCGGATTATAATGCTTTGGGCAAATCACATGAGCGCCTGGAAACTCATTTTCCTCTTGAAAATGAAGATGTGAAATAGATAATTTTTAAGGCCCTTTTTAGTATTAAATGTGTTTAGGTACTAGTGGAAAATTCCCAGTCAACACAATATATTTATTTTCTGTTTTCATCATGTTACACGCCTACTCTAACATCAAATAAATTGCTGTGATATATAAAATATTAAAGAATAAAAGAAAAGAAAGAAGGAAAGGAGGGAGAAAGGGAGTGATGGAGGGAGGTAATCTCATTGAAAAAAAAGAATCATTAACTGTTAACCATTAACTGAAAAGAAGCACACAACTCTAAACTAAAACAAAAGCTGATTATCTTTGAAGCCTTCAGATCTAGAAGGAGGAAGATTGAGCTGGGGTTTTGAGAGGACAATGCGGATTAAAAGGAATTCCTTACAAGTCTCAAAGGGCAGGTTTCTTCTAGAAACCAGTAACTAGTTGGACTTCTCTACAATGAAAAGAGAATCAAAACTGTGAGCACAGAGTGGAGTTGTGCAGTGGATCATATACAACCGAGTATCTGAAGTTGCAGAAGGAAGCAGACATCAAAGCAATCAGAAAGTAAGGCAAGAAAAACAGGTCTTGAATAGTGACTAGACCTGCTGTATCTCCAAATAGATCAATGAACAGCCAGTTCTGAAATGGGAACCCCAGAGGCTGGGTGAAAACATAAATAAAACTTTTAGCTCTTTGGAGACTGAATTTTTTTGTGTTGGGAATTTGTTTTTGGTGGCATGTGTTTTTACTGTCGGAACGCATGTTTTCTGATTGAGTGTGTTTAAATTTTTGATTGGTAATATAGATTTTGAGAAGTATTATGTGGGCATATGTGTGCCCCTGAATCTCTGGTGGTATTCTAGAGCCATAATTTTGTGGGCACCATCTGCCCTACTGGAACTGGGTGGCACAATTTATAGCGAGCACCTTTTATTTGGTTACATTGGGTACCTCTGGTTTTCCAAATATCACACACACTCAAAACAAACAAACATACCCATCAGGGCTCCCTAACTATCACACAGGAAACCATAAATATGCTTGGAAGGCTTATCTAGCTGGACAAAAGCCAAGAGACAAAAGTTTTACTCAATTGAATTTCCTGGATGCACTACCTCTATTTAAGCCTGATGCCCCAGCTATTTTGTGCCAACAAACATTTCTTTCATTTTTCACCATTACACAAGTCCCCACTGGGCAGCTAATAGTTTTAGTAAGAAAAGTAGCCTCCCAAGAAACTTGAGAGATGGAAAATGTGGGTGGGCAACTATATATCCCACTGGGTACCAAAAAGATGGACAGATGAACACAAAGACTGAGAAAATAAAATTAGGTCTGCAAACTAAAACTCCAAAACATAATAGTAAAACTAACAACAAAGGCAGTAAGCAAGCTCACCAATCAGGAGCTCACCCCTAATAAAGCATAAATAGTAGAGCAATCAAAGAATGACTTTAAGTGTTTTTAAGACCCTCAATAAATATAGCAATAGTGTACAAAAAAGAAGAAAAGAAAGGAAGGAGTTATGTTACATACACTGATAAGAATGAAAAAAAAAAAGTAAGGTTTATGATACAGAAATTATTAAAGCCTCTGTTTCCAAAAATACAGTTGAATAGATATGTTTGTAAAACTCCTGATTCAGAGCTCCTAAAAGTTTACAGAATATTATTTAAATACCCCAGGGGTCAAAAATAAAAAACGAGCTAATACTAGTAAGATAAGTTGACATTGGGGACAACTGCCAAGGAGCCCTGCTGGCTCAAGCAGTTAAGCAATTGGTAGCTAACCTGGCAATCTGCTTCTATAAACAAATTTGTTGCTGTTATGTCAATTCCAACTCATAGTGACCCTATAGGGCACAGTAGAATGCCCCATAGAATTTTCAAGGTTGTAATCTTTATGGAAGCAGACTGCCACATCTTTCTCCAAAGAAGTGACTGGTGGGAGGAGACCTGGTGTCACAATGGTTAAGCACTTGGCTGCTAACTGAAAGGTCAGTAGTTCAAACCATCCAGGGCTCCAAGGGAGAATTGTGGTGTTGGAGAAGAATATTGACTATCCCATGGACTGTCAAAAGAATGAACAAATCTGTCTTGGAAGAAGTACAACCAGAATGCTCCTTAGAAGCAAAAATGGTGAGACTATGTCTCACATACTTTGGACATGTTATCAGTAGGAATGAGTCCCTGGAGTGCAACATGCTTGGTAAAGTAGAGAGTCGGCCAAAAAGATGAAGACCCTTAATGAGATGGATTGACACAGTGGCTGCAACAATGGGCTCAAACATCGCAACGTTTGTGAGGATGTTACAAGTCCGGGCAGTATTTTGTTATCTTATGCATACTGTCTCTATGAGTCGGAGTGGACTAGAAGGCCCCTAACAACATACCAAGAACATGCATACCCAATAGAAACTCAGTTATAAGTTACTATTAGCTGACCATCTTTTCTCAATCTTTACCTCAAAATACTTTTCACGTCGAATTGTCCCATCTGCAAACATTTTACTTTGAAACAGATAATATGTTGTAAGATAAATTTATCATATGGTTAAATGTATACATTTAGAATAAAATTTTTGATATTGATTAAATGATAATCATATATGAATTTTGCCACCTATCAGTAATAGTAAACACTATGCTTTATCATCAGTCTTACGTAAGTATTTTAGCTTATGAAACTCAAGATGTCTTCACTTTTTATACATCAACACAGACAACAGCTAGATAATGGAAAACATGTTCCTGTTCCCTATGACTACAATTCATGTGAACCATAAATAGGAAATATTAAACAGACAACCGAAAGTTTTAAGATTGAACAAACCTAAAGATAAAGATAACACGTCAACATCAATTTCCAAAAGTAATTGAGCAAAAGAACACATGAAAAACTTAGGGTTCTTTTCTTGTCAAAAGCTATTGCTTATAATCCTGAATTGTAATATATGCTATCCTTTTTTATCAGGTTGAAACTAAAGCTAAAGATTGAATTTTTTGTTTCTTTTTCAAATTCTCTCTTTTCTCACGTGCACATCTTATCTTTTAGAAAATCTGATACACTGAGAAATGAAAAACTGATTTCTACTTCCTCATTTACAATGGTTTCTAATTTATATATACATGTATACATAGGAAACCCTGGTGGCGTAGTGGTTAAGAGCTCCGACTGCTAATCAAAAGGTCGGCAGTTCGAATCCACCAGGCACTCCTTGGAAACCCTATGGGGCAGTTCTACTGAGTCCTACAGGGTCGCTATGAGTTGGAATTGACTTGATGGCATATGTGTGTATATATATATATATATACACACACACATATATAAATGTATGACATCTGACTTTCTTAAACCACAGAAGGTGGGAAAAGTCTGTAAGAAAAGAATATTAGTGTAACTTGAACAGAAAAGAGAAAAATGCATATTGAAGAGTCTTCTTATTCACTTATCTTGGAAGCCTGGTCCCTTATTACTCTACTAATGTCTCCAGATCAAATGTCTCAGGTGTTATCCCTAACCAACTACTATACATATGTTTCTTGATAATGGGTAAGTTTTTGTAACACTCTCTGGGTTAAAGTCATGCTGACTTTTCTGATACACAATTAAAAAATGCTTTTTAACCTATCTAGTCTAATACTCCTATAACCAAAAAAATCAAACCTACTGCCATCAAGTCGATTCCAACTCCTAGCAACCCTGTAAGATAGAGTAGAACTGGCCCATATGGTTTCCAAGGAAGCAGACTGCCACATCTCTCCCATGGAGTGGCCGGTGGGTTTGAAAGGTCAACCTTTTGGTTACCAGCCGAATGCTTTAACCACTGTGCCACCAGGGTTCCTCATAATATTCTTATACTCGAGTCAAATTTCAGTCACGTAAACCTCCTCCTAACTACTCTTCTCTTGTTTTATGAATTTTGATCCTGCCAGATTTTGGGTCTTTTGTCAAATGTCTAGGGATTTTGAATGGAAGCTGAATATACAAGTAGATTTGGCATTTGCTGAATACTAGCAACAAGCTGAACCCTGGGGTGCTTAACACAATATAAGACCTTGGCTTTGGGTCTGGGGAGGAGCCATCTGCCAATACTCAGGCAGGTGTTAGAAAATTAAGGGTAAAAATATTATCCTCACTTCCTTTCCCCTCATCATCACACCGAATATGGAATTAGGAGGGGACTCAAAACATCAAAATGACAGCCAAAAAAGATTAAATCAATGTGAAGAAAATAGCAAACTGAAAAATGTAATATACTCTGAAAATAAGAACAAAGAGGCAAAACTTCAGAGTTTAGTTCTGACTTTATGAACTAAGAAATTTAAAAAAATGTCTGCTTCTGAATATAGAGACGTTATGCATATGAACAAGAATGGTCTGAGTTAAGAAGAAAGCATATGAGAATAACAAAAGAGTAATAAAATGCAAAATAAATGTGCAGAATTAAAGCTTTATCGAAGTGGTAAAAAGTAGACTTTTTTTTTAACCTAAAGGAAAACTGAGTCAGTTAGGTAAAACAGACGTGGAGAGGCGCTACAACAATTCAGTTTATATGAATTAGAGAAAACAATCACAAGGCAAGCCACAGAATTCTGACCTACTTAGCAATCCCTTTCCAAACCCATAGTATATATGGATCAGAAACGATTATTAAAGTGCAGTAGGAGACTTAGCAAGCCTGAAAATAAGACAGAAGATAGGAGAGTTAGGGAGTTATTATTTATAAGTAAATAATGTGAATGAAGATAACATCTACCATATGTAGTGGAAAATTGTTTACTGCAAGAAACTCATTATACAAGAATTCAAGGTGTAAAGCATGTTATTTATAAAAGTTGTAAAATGATATTCTGAATCATAAATAGCAGAAGAGAGAGAAGTGTCTCTCTATTATTCTGTAAAGCAGAAAAGGAAACACAATGATTATATGCCTTTCTGTTAAGGTACTCATATATGAAAAAAGAAACATGAATATATATTCATATCTATAACATTTAAGAAAATATACCATTTAAGTAACATTTCTGCAATAATTGCCCTAAAAAAAAAAAAGAATTCCAAACAATAAGTTAAAGTACAAACTGGAAAAGTATAATAATATTATAATTATAAAAATTATAATTATATTATATAATAGAAGAGAGGCTGCTGTAACTGATGAATAAAAAGCATTACCCTCTATGAGGAAAGCGGATGACATTGTTGAATTTATAGAACTGTAACTAAGAAAACAGAAGATACAAAAATATAAATAAATTTTTTAAAAAGACTTTTAAAAGGTTAAAGAAAAACTATAAAAGAAAGACAAAATTGGAGAAAGCAAAGGGCTAAATATTCTTCTTGCATTAAACATGGTATTAAATATTTTTTAAATTTACATTGATATCAGTAAATAAACATCATTTTGCACATACTTATGAAAAAACTAACAAAAATGTAGGCTGTTCATCTAATGAATTCTTACAGAATGTTAAAGAAATCTTATTTTAACATGTAAAATGAAAAAGATATTACCTAGAAAACATAAGTTTTTGAAAAACCTTGATCAAGTATGATAAAGTAGAGGGACTAGGTTACAGATGTACTCATCATGTTCAGCAAATTTGACAATGAAGGAAAATGCTTTAAATTCTATTTTTAAATACAAGGAAACTAATAGTGTATTAAAACAGAATCCAATTATTTACTAGTTATAAGAAGTAGCATAAATTCAAATTATTTTAAAGACAAAAAAGTCATATATAAATTAAACTCAGATCAAAGTGGGGATTCCAATGTTAATTTAAAAACATAAAGAATTTAAAGTGAAAAGCTCTAAAAGAAAAACTATTTTTTATAACATTTAAAAATTTAACGCAAATATTTTTTTTTATAAAAAGCATTTCAACAAGAAGAAATATTGCTAAAGAAAACCAATAGAGGGTTACATTAATGGAGTTTTAATTAGGAAATCTTAACATTATTATTAATATGCCATACTATGTAGTGAAAAATTAATAAGAACACTGATAATTTAAGCACAGATAGAATTAACACATTTTACACTTCGCAAGAATTATATACTTGCTATTTGTGTATCTATTTAATATTTCCAAATTGATGATCTTTACCAAAAGACAATCCCAATAAATACAACAAAGCAACAATTATTAGGGTTGTATTTTCTGATGATAAATAATTAATTTAATTAATTAAACTTAAAATAATTATAAGTATTGATAAAAAATAACTAGTTTTTAATTTGCAAGATAGAAATGAGATAAAGTACTAAAATTATAAATGGACAAATCTATAAAATAGAGAAAGTATTCATACCACACATTATATATATTTTTATTTTACACATGTTAATATCAAAAACTATAGAAAAAATTAATACTTAAAACTCAATTTTTTAAAAACATTGTTAAAACCAGGCAAGACAGAAATGAACACATACTCAAACTGTTAAATATCCTTTTCTCGTTTAGTATGGCTGAATAAAAGGAAACTCCCTTTTTTGAGTTTCGTATCCACTGTAGCATAATCTGGAGCGCTGATGGCGAAGTGTTTAAGGGTTCGGCTGCTAACCACAAGGTTGGAAGTTCGAATCTTGGAAACCCTATGGGGCAGTTCTATTCTGTCCTATAGGGTTGCTGTGAGTCGAAATTGACTCAACGGCAAAGGGGGGAGAAGAGAGGAGGCTGATAGTATATTTGGGTGCCCTGGTGGCAAAGTGGTTAAGCTCTGGACCGCTAACCTAAAGTTCGCTGGTTCGAACCCATTAGCCACTGCGGGAGAAAGATGTAGCACTATGCTCCCCTAAAGATGACAGCCTTGGAAACCCCATGGGGGCAGTTCTACTCTGTCATATAGGGTTGCTATGAGTAGGACTCAACTCTATGGCAAAGGATTTTTTTTCGTAGCATATTTTATGAGAATTACCGTCATATATCTGACAGAGTCTACAAGATGATGTCTATTTCCCTGACACACAGTTCTCCACCGCAGACGAGTAGGAGAAATCCTTACTTCTTTAAATTTCACCTTTATGTTTTTTCACCAGCAGTACGTGTGCCAATGGTTTATTTGAGAGGTAGCCCAGGAAGCCCCAGCAGAAAAGCAGGGAAATGAGAAAGAGTCCATTCTGGGCGCTGTAATGAGAGGTTTACCCTGTGGGCACATGAGGCTTAGAGCTGTGGGAGACTGCTGCGAGATGGTGTACAATTCTCTGAACCATCCCACCAAAAGGCGAACTATCTGGGGAATTTATCCTTCAGTTCCATTCATCAGTTGGCCAAGGCTGCTGGTGTGTGTGTTGTGTGTGTGTGTGTGGGGGGGTAGTAACACCCAGCATTACTGATCCATCCCTTGCTGAGTAAAAGCCCTTGGTGAAAAGTCCCAGGTGCAAGCTCTAGGTGGGGAATGTTGAGGGGCCATAGGCAAAACACCTACAGTCGGATTTTTTCCATCCCCTCTCCCACTCCCCACCCAGAAATTTTTGTCCTTCATCAATAAGCAGATCTACCTGTGTTATTTCCTGTTTTAGTCCACTTGTTATAATAGGGTCTCTATGAGTCGAAATCGACTCGACGGCAACGGGTTTCGTTTTTTGTTTTGTTTTTTTTTGTTCTTACAATAGTGCCAGGTCTAAGCTATTAGATTCTTGTATCATGAGTTTTTACATGTCTGATGGAAAAGCCAAATAGACATTTAAGCATTTATACGGTTTGATAAACATATACAGAAAATAAATGATATAGGATTGATAACTGAGAGATAACTAATGTGCATGTAAGAATTGATGTATATAAAAAAATATAATTTTTAAAAAATCACAAGTCCAAAGCCACAGAGAAGGAAAGGATTATTTAGTAAGTAAAATTGCGCAAATGATCAACACTTTGGAAAGGAACAAACAAAAATTCAATTTTAGAATATACTGAAATTGAATTTACCAGCTAGAGGAGAGACTTAGGATATTATAATAAAATACTTTTGCAGATTTAAAATAATATTACTGAGAAGGTTGTCATTATACAAAATCATTCTGATGAGGCAAGCAAATTAACATCAGTAATACAATATTGAGTTATGGTTAAATAACAATGACAAGTGCAATATTATTTTTGGAAAAGATGAGCCTCAGAACTTTTCAAAATTATGAAAGATCAATGAAGTTAATATACAGAAATTTCTATTTTTGCCCTGGTAAAAAATTAAGAAATGAGCAGACACATTAAAGTAGAAAGGTAAGATTAAATGAGAAATTTTTACCATCTATTTATATGAAAAGTAATAAATACATGGTGTTTCAAGTATAATGTTGTAAATTATTTTAAATTACAGTTAGACTCAACTTTGGAAAGTAACTTATACTGGAAATTTAAGAGACTAAATTTTTTAAGGCAGGTATTTTATAGATAAAATTCAAGTTTTTCTTTTTTAATATTTCTCCCCACTTGAAAAAATAAAGCACTTAATTATCTATATTGGGGTATAAAATAAGCAAATATCAATAGTATATATTTCATAGTCTTTTAATCACTTGGACAATTAATGATTTTTAAAAATGACTTTTTATTTTATAATACTTTTATAATTTGGACCAAAAAAGGCTCTGGTGAATGGCTTTTGTTATTTGCCATGGAAAATCAACTTACATGTTTGATTGAAATTCCTTGTTTTACTTAAGAAAAGTTATATATTGGAAACCTACAAAATTATGCATTATTTTCACTTTTACTTAGAATTAGTTACATTTATTTATCGCAGGTCAAGTAGAGTAACATTTTAAAGATGGAATACAGAACTCTTGATTATCATAGTTTTAATCATGGAATTATTTTTTTGTATGACTGGAAATCTTGTGTTTTGCAGTTGCTGTAATTTAGACTAATGCACCTATGCTCTTTCTTTCTCTCTTCTTTTTCTGTTCCTTCCTTCCTTTTCTTCCTTTCTGTCTCTCTCTCTCTCCCTGCCTCTCTCTTTCTCCCTCTTTCCCTCCCTTCCTTTCTTCTTTCCTTTCTCTCTTTTTTAGATTTTTCTGAAATGATTAACTCAACCCACATGTCCTGTTTCAAATTCCGGGTAAACGCTGTGTACATTGCTTCAAACACTGAAGATTTTGCGGCATTTATTAGATTATGCACAATTTGTATAATCCTGAGATTCTGAATGATTCTTCTTGTTAATTCCATTCTTTTCTTTTTCTAACATTCAGTAAAGCATATGGGAATTTAAGTGAATGAGAGTAACATTATAAGGATAAAATTTTCTAAAACCCAATTTTTGTAGCTTTACTTTCCTGTTAGCACCAAAATGACCTTCAGAATCCCTTATATCTTGTCAACACTGTTGTTCAGGCCACTGATCTACAGGTAACTTCCTTATTGCCAGATTTACTGTTTACAGACTTAGAATCCCAAAGGAATTGGTATCTAGTCTTAGTCATCCTTAAGAGTTTGTTTGTTTGCTTTATCCATCCTTGCTGGCATGAGTAACCTACATGGAAATATTTTAATCTTTCTGCACTCCTCTTTTCCTTGGATAACTTTCTTCAGTAGAATGATGTAGCAGGGTGACTAAGGTGATGAATTCATATTATTCAATTTTACTGTCATCAAAATACGTCTACATGAACAACTGCCACGTTTCTGGGTTCCTGAATATGATAAGAGTTAGTACATCTGTGGCACATTTCTTTTTTAATTTGCTTACTATGGCAACTCTGGATTTTTGCTTGGAAGGAAAATCCACCATGCAAGTCACTGAGTCTGGCTTAATTGTGTAGCATCGTTAGTATTCTAATTGGACTGTGTTTATCTTCTAATGACACCTGTTTCATTATTTTAAAAATTTGTAATGCTTCAAATATTTGCAATGATCTTTATACTCCAACTGAGGATTTTCCTTTGTTCAGAAATAAACATGTGTTTTCTTGAAGGAAATTATTTCAAAAGTTAGCGTAAAGGAAGACAATATTTTTGTTTTCATTTGTAGCATAGGCAACTTGGATTTGAAAAGAAAAAAAATCATGATTCCCTCCTCTGGCTGAGGCCTCAGTCATTAATGCCAATCGACTCCTGGGGTCTAATCAGCCATCTCTGCTTGACAAAACTCCAGCTGCTGGGTCCCTCATCAGTAACCCAAGTCCTCTGACACCAGGTCCCAAGTCTATGTATCTAAGACTGCTGAGACTAAGTCCACTGTTTTTCCAATCCCCGTTCTCATCAACCTGTAAAATGTAAGCCCTTGCCCAATGATTTTTTGCCACATTAATCACCCATAAGGCTTTGTACTCCTTTACCAGTAGACAGTACTGCTGTCCAGTAGAAGTATCATGGAAATCACATATGTAATTTTAAATGTTCTAGTAGCTGAATTTTAAAAAAGTAAAAAGAAACAGGTTAAAATAATGATAATATTTTACTTAACCTGACATATCCAAATATTACCACTTTAATATGGAATCAGTATAAAATAATTCATGAAATTTTGTACAGTTTTGTATATCCTAGTGTATATTTTATACTTTGGGGGCAGTAGTG
>NW_004444175.1:3100689-3102252 GCF_000243295.1 Trichechus manatus latirostris
ATAAAATAAATACCACTCATGAATACTGTGCTCATTAAATAATCATCTAGATGAAACCAAATGGCTAACATTTACCCTAGACCAAAGATTAGAAGGCAAAGGGGAAGAGAGAAGGCAGATTAATGGAAACAGAACAACCAAAGTGGAAATGAAGAGAATGCTGATTTATTCTGAAGAATATGACCCATGCCACTGAACAATATGTATAGAAATTGTTAAATGAGAACCTAATTTCTTGTGTAGACTTTCACCAAAAACACAGTAAAATTTTTTTTTTTTAAAAATAAAAAAACAACTGAGTGTCAACAACCAATGTCTGGTACACCTAGATTATATTAGTAGAGGTAACAAGTGGAAGTCTGTAAGGAGACAGTTATGTTAAGCAGTAGAAGACCATCTAATGAAAGAGATGAGGAAAAAATTATAGAGAAAAAATGGTGTTCCTTAGGCTGCTGGTTGGAATAATCAGTCATCAGAAAGGATAATATAAATCATTGTGTTTTAGAGCATGTTCCCGGCATCAGCGATAGAAGTATCACCCGGGAATCTGTTATAGATGCAAATTCTCTGGCCCCGCCCCACCCCAACTGAATCAGAAACTCCGAAGTGGGACCCAGTAATCTGTGTTTTAATAAGGCCTCCAAATAATTCTAATGCTAGTTAATTTTGAGAACCACTGGTATAAAGTGTATTCCTTTCAAGTACCTTATATCAATTGTTCTCAAAATTAAAATCAAAAGTATTACTTTGATTCCAGGAAAAGTAAAGAATGCCTGAAGCTTGATACACTCTTAAGAGAGGCTAAATGACTTAAGAGTCTGCCCAAGAATACTTAGGAGGGGCTGAGAAATGCAAACGAAAGGAACCAGATGAACCTTGCATTTTTTAGCATATTAACATAAGAGGAGGAAGATGAGTGGCTGAGTTACTGTAAAGTGAGCTGGCCCTCACAGCAAAAAAGATATTAAAATGAACTTATGGAAATGATTCTAGTTTTTATTCAGTTCTGTGGAACCCTTCAAAATTCATGCATCCCAAGCGACGGGGCAGAGGCTCAGGTGGCTCCTGCTGTCTGTGTTTGATCCACTATAAGCTTCCCTGCGTTGAAGCATTGCAAACCCACAAATAACACCTTGCACTGAGGGATCATGGGGAAGTGGGCTCTGCAGCCACCCCAGGAAAATTATGGCAAAGGAATGCTTTACTGTTTCCAAAAGCAAGCTCCATCTTACCATCCCCATCCCTAAAAAAAAAGAAAAAAGTTTTATAAAAAGAACAATACAAAACAGAAGCATTTATCAACCAAAAAAACGGAGGGACTTTGAACTCTTACCACATGCACAAAGTAAAACCAGGTTTTCAGACTGTCTTTTTTAATTTAAATATCGCTTCTGTTTAAGATTTTCCAAAGTTGTCTAGCAGGTAGCACAAGGGCAATTACCCTAGCAGCCATGCTTCACTGGGGATTGAAAGAAACGACTTCTGAAACCAGTCATTTCTTAGTAAATCATATAAAAACCTCACTGGAGACTTTTGCTGCCAGGAGAAAGAGTTTAAGCATCC
>NW_004444175.1:3104042-3106418 GCF_000243295.1 Trichechus manatus latirostris
GAGTCTTTAAATTACCATTTTCTTTAAAGATGAGTAAATATCCAAGTGACTTTGAAATAAATTGTAGTTACTCTGAAAAGTTTTTCAATGAACATAATTATCTTGTATAAATCCCCAGAATGAAGTCTAGTGTTATTTGAGAAAAGATGTAATATTCTTTTCAATATGAAGTTTATCATATCCAAACTGGTACTAACAGATGGGTTACATAAGATCACAGAACATGCAGAACAAAGTTTTAAGCAATTTCCAGGAAAATTAGTACTGGCATCTAGAAAGAAATGGAGCCCTGGTAGTGCAGCGATTAAGGGCTTGGCTGCTAAGCGAAAGATCGGTGGTTAGAATCTGTCTAAGGAAAAGACAACTTTCACGCAGTCAGTGAGACAGAGACATAATATGCTGACCATGTCATCTAATTTTAACCTGGATTCTAAACTAACAGCTATGTTTTTTGAGAAAAACATGTCTTTCCTCGGTGGTCACAACCAGGATGCAAAACCATGTGCCCCGAGGGGGTCTTCACTAAGTGACCATCTGCATCCCTCAAAATACGTGTGCTTGGGAAGAGTGTTGTCTGGATGCTGTTGCCAACAAGCTATTTTTGCAAGATAGACAAAGAAAATATATGTAAGCTTCTTGTGACCGTGATCTAAACATCCTATGAAACTATCCGTAATCACTAACTATACTATTAATAATCAGTAACCCATTAGAGTGTGGTTATTACAATATTCATTGGTTTTCCTGTAAGTGCCCTCCCCATGGTTTAGTTCTTGTTTTTACCCTATAAGAATACTTGTATAACGAAGCTGTCCTGGGACTACCTGGTTCCATTTTCAGTGGGCTATGTGGTTCCCCAAATGCAATGTTTTAAACCCTTAATAAACCTCTCTGATTTAACTTGAAACAGCGTTCAAGTTATCCTCTGCAACATACCCACCATCTGTCCCATGGGATAAAGATGTGGCAGTTTGTTTCCATAAAAGATTACAGCCTCGGAAACCCTATGGGCAGTTCAACTGTTTTACAGGGTCGCTATGAGTCAGAATCAACTCAGTGGCACCGGATAGAAAGAGGTGAGAAATCAGAACGAGTGGAGTTGGAAAAGAAGGAAATTATGGGAAGATATTTGTATGTGCAATCTCACCTGAGAAATCTTCACATCTTATTATCTGCAACTACACATTAAAGCAAATCCATTGATTTTGAGCACATTGACTTCACTGTTAGGTTTTAATTTACTACCACTCTCCCCAAAATAAGATATTGTTGGAAACTGGTGTTATTGAGAAGAGTTTAAAGGTGTTTGAGAAACTGACAAGGAACGGAGGGCTGGCTGGACTACAAATTTGAGTGGGAAAACGAGGATTACACATGTCAGGAAAATGAGATGATTGAGTACTATATTTAACAAGTATGACTTCTTCGCTTGTTTAAAATAGAAAAAGATGGCAGATTTCTTTTGGATTGCAAAATCCCACAATACTGAAGCCTCATATATCCTCATGAAAAGGAAGTCCGGATTTTTTTTTTTTTTTTTTTCTTATCTTCCACCAGTTTCCTTTAGGACTTGTTGGGTTACGTTGAAAACTGAAGTGAATCATCTTGCTTACCATCTGTCAGGAGGGGACTCCCAGTTTCTCTTTGATACTTCAATAGGCAACTGAGGCATTTAGAACAATCCTGCCATAGGGACTCCACTGCCTTCAGGCATTGTCTTGTTGCCCTTCCTGAAGAGGAGACCTGGGCACCGTGCTGGAACCCAGAGTCTCCATCTGCAAAAACAACCCTCCAGCATCCTCTGTGGTTGTCACTGATTGCCATAGTCATTGATTCAGGTGTCAGCTAGTTTATGCAGGCCTGGATGGCAATTTTCAGGACAGAACATTACAGAAGGCTTGCTGGCAAAGGATTTGTTGTTGTTACTTGCCATTATGTTGGTTCTGACACATGGAGACCTTATGTATCACAAAACAAAACATTGCCGGGTCCTGTGCCATTTTCATGATCTTTGATATGTTTGATCCCGTTATTGTGGCTTTTGTGTCAGTTCACCTCAGAGGAAGGAATGGACTTCACCCCAATCTCATTCTGATTTCTGTGGACTAAGGGGCCAGCAACAGTTCCAATAGTGATAGAGAATGCCATGGCAATAGAGCAGCCAATGGCAATAATTTCTTGAGCTCCTTACTGATGACTGACAATGAAAATAGTCATTTATTCCGGGGAAATGCCCACCCTGATCTTCAGTGTGTTAGACACCCTAAAGCTCTAATATATACAGACTTGTACTTACTGTAGTTCTCAATGTCTTTCTTAGTCTTATCACTTACTGTGTAAAAATATACTTGGTCTATAGGTGATAATTATTAGATT
>NW_004444175.1:3107900-3115968 GCF_000243295.1 Trichechus manatus latirostris
CTTAAAGAACTCCTTCCTTAGTAGCAGAGAATGAATTGAAATGACTGTATTTAGAACTTTCTATTCCTTCATGCCTTCACACACAGACACACACACATAAAGCCACAAACCAAATTATTAATTATGCAAAATGTGGTGGAGTACTTGAAATTGTTTCCAACAAGGTCATTGTACTATCCTTTGCAGCAGGTTTTATACTTCAAAGCATATTATTGTTAGTTCGGTTTCTACTTTAATATTGCCTTCCACATGGACGTTTTTTCCTGCTTTGGAGTAAAGTACCACCTTGATGTGATTAATGATGGTTCGATATTTCCATCACTGTTTCAGTGGAAGAATTAAACACTTAATATATGGTTTTTCACAAGCTGTCCTTGTAAGGTGAATATTCAGATGGCAAAACTTTTTTTCTGTACAAGTTTTCGCTAGATATGAAATCATACAAAAAAAATAATACTAATAATTTGGGGATATAAAAGGGAGTCCTGCTTAGTTTGGGTTTTCTGGGTTGGTCTTGTTTTTATAGTCCTTTCGTCAGTCCCCTTTTCTATCATAAAGCCTATGGAGTGTTCGGGCTGTTTCCATTGCTTTTCCTACTTTAGTTTGGCGGATACTCATGCATCTTCAAAAAAATGTCTTTTAAAAGCCAAATGAAAAAGGGAGAGATGCTTTCCTGAAATTTTAATCATGTTTTCTCTAGTCTAAATTCTAAAAGCTTACATTATTTTATCTTTGTTTAGACACATTGAAAAAAAAGTCTCTGTCAACTATTTTTGTTGATAATATATAATTTTGTAAAATCTTGTACTGGGCAGTCTAATTTTTTTTAACTTTATTTTGTTAAAATATACATAGCAAAATTTTTTCAACCGTTTTTAAGTGTCCATTTTAGTGCCATTAGTTACCTTCACGATGTTGGACAACCATCACCACTGTTTCCAAAAGTTTTTCCTCATCCCAAACAGAAACTCAGTACTGCTTTAGCTCCCCAACCCCCTTTCTCCAGCCCCTGGTAACCACTAATAAACTTTTACCTCTACAGATCTGCCTATTCTAGATGTTTCATACGAGTGGCACCGTGCAATATTTATCCCATTGTGACTGACTTACCTCACATGGCATAATGTTTTCCGGGTTCACCCATGTGGTAGCATGTTCTTCTTATAGCTGAATAATATTCCATTGTATATATATACCGTATGTATATATCGCATTTTGTTCGTTCATTCATTCATATGTTGGTGAACACGTGGGTTGTTTCTACCTTTTGTCTATTGTGAAAGATGTTGAATGAACACTGCTGGACAAAGGACAGCCTACATTTTAAGAAAGTTGTTTGTTAGGTACACTTTAGGGAAAGTTTCTTCTGGCAAATTTTATTCTTGGCTTCGCCCATATAATGAACTTGTTCACTAATGTTTATAGTTTCTTTTTAATTTTGAGAATTTTATTCTCCCTAAATATACTTTAGAACAAAGATGAGATATAATATTAAGATGGAATTGGATAAACTACAAAAAGTATATTTCCTTGTATATAACCACAAAAAAACAAAAACCAGTTGCTGTCGAGTTCATCCTCATTAATGGCAACCCCATATGTTTCCGAGTAGAACTACACTCCATATAGTTTTCAGTGGCTGATTTTTTGGAAGTACAACACCAGGCCTTTCTTCTAAGGTGTCTCTGAGTAGATTCAAACTACCAACCTTTGAGTTAACAGCTGAGTTCTTAACCATTTACACCACCCAGGGACTCTCCTTGAGTATGGTACTCCGTTACTACTACAGAGACTGAAAGAACACTCTGAAAACTTATTAGGGCAATTTTTGGTTTATCTGTTTATATATTATTTATATTGAGTTTTAGAATGTATAGTAGCCAGACTGCCTCCTCTCTAACCCCCCACCCCACCCAAACATGTCCTTTCCCCAAGTCCTGGAACCTGTGACTATGTTACCTTAAATAGCAAAAGCTAGAGAGATTCAAAGTGTGAGACAGACCCAACCTCATGCTGGAGGTGGCCACATGGAACACATGACAAGGAATGTGGGAAGCCTCTAGCAGTAAAGATTGACCTGCAAGTTAATGGGACATCAGTTCTACAACTGCAAGGAACTAAATTTAGCCAACAATTTGAATGAGCTTGGAGGTGGATTCTTCCCCAGAGCCTGTAGAAGGGAAGGCATCCTACTATTACCTTAATTTCTGCCTTGTGAGATTCTAAGCAGAGGACCCACCTTAGTCACACTGCACCCAGACTTCTGACCTACCAAACTGTGAGATAGTAAATCTGTGTTATTTTAAGCCTCTAAATTTGTGGGAAATTGTTTTGGTGGCAATAGAAAGTGAATACAAGCTTCCTGTACCTTGCGCAAATAACAGGCACCTCCTGTGTTTGTTTGCCAACTGCTCCCTCCCCGGAAGTTATTTTCATAAACACTGCTATGCCAATTTTTTTTACATGTTGTTGTTTTATATATATATATATGTATGCACACACACACACACACACGTGTGTGTGCGTGTGTCTGTATAGATATATATATCCAGTACACAAAAAAGGACCCCCTGAACTCTGGCTCCAAAACTAAAAGCCTAGAAGTCCAAGACAGATGGTTCAGGGTGTCCCTGCCCTTCCCCCTCCCAACAGAATCATTTATTATAAATGGGCTAGAGCTTCTGCTGCCAAGGAATTTATGTTCATGAATTTAATCACTACCCGTTTTTTTTTTTAACTTTAGTCTTCTATAATCCATTCTCCATGCAGTTGCCAAAGGAATCTGTTAAAAATATAAATTAGATCATGCAATTCTCTTGCTTAACCCTGAAATGACTCGTAGTTTCTAAAATCAACCTCCCTATCACAACCTAAAAGGACTGAATTTATCTATTACTGTCCACTTCATTTTCTAATATCCAATCACGTTGGTATTCATGAAACATATCTTATTCCTGTCTCTGGTTCTTTGTCATGTACTCTTCCCTTTGCTTAGAATGCTGTTTTCCCAGACCTTCCCTTGGCTGAATTGCAGTTCAAATGTCATCTCTTCAAAGAATACCTTGCCCACCGTCTCTAGAACACATTCCACCTCAACATTTCCTATCCTATTACTTTGCTGTGCTCTGTTCACAGCCCTTAGTGCTTTCTTACATTGTATTTGTGTACTTACTTGTTTTCTCTCTCTCTCACTGAAATTTAAGCTTTATTGACCAGAAAATCTGTTTATCTTTTTCACTGAGGAATTCCTTGCATGTAAAACTGTGCCTGATGTAGGTTATTAGAGGAGTAAGTACAGACGTTTTGTAGAAGATTGAGGTAAGATTGGTAAACAATTTAACTTACTGGTGGGTTAGTGAATTTATACAAAGTGAGACCAAAGTACAAGGGGAAGCCAACATGGTGGGTGATGAAGGATAATGACCACCTACATTAATCTCCCAAGCTGAACTCTGATGGTGTGTCCTCAGTTTGAGTCACTGGGACTTCCTGTAACAGAAACAATCTTTGATGGACCTATAGTTTTGCAGCCTTTGCCAGGTAAGCTCCCCTTATACTTACTCCACTTCAGGTGCATCCCATGCCAATCCACGCATTTGACTAGAAAGGAAATGTAGTGTGGAATTTAGCCAAGATATAAATAGCAGTAGATACAGACTTCTCAGCCAGGTTTCACAGCCAAATCAGCTCATCCTTTGGGCCTCCTGTGAGTACATTTTGGAATCATGCTTGTGGTGAATATGACTCCAAAACAGTTCTTAACTAAGCGACTAAAATTTAGAGGTACACTAATCTGTTAAGGAGAGATGTGGGAATAATGAGCGGTTAAGTAATTAGGTGAAGTCACAGATAGATGACATTTGTGCTTTTTATTTAGTTAAAAAAATGAATAAAAATTTCACTTAGTAAAAGAGAAAGAATTCCAGACACATGTTAAAGAAACAGAATATGCAAAGGAATAGAGGTGGGGAGACGTATAGTGTGGGTAATTATGTGAAGTTTGATCAAAGTTTGGCCTCTAAATTATGGAGGAGGGCTAGAAGTCAAGGTATGAGGGAAACTGATACTGCAAAAATAGTAAGGGTCCAGATTATGAAGAATTGTGAGGGTTAAAGAATTTCAAATTAATTTTATGAGTACCAGGAATCCAGTGACCTTTATTCTGAAGAATTTTAAAATCCTGTCTGTGCCTCAAGCAACTACTTCTAATATCATTTATTCCATAAATATGTATTTATGAAATGCCTACTATTTGGAAGGCAGTATAACAATAAAGGAAGCCCTGGTGGCGTAGTGGTTAAGAGCTACAGCTGCTAACCAAAAGGTTGGCAGTTCCAATCTTCCAGGCACTCCTTGGAAACCCTATGGGGCAGTTCTCCTCTGCCCTTTGGGGTCACTCTGAGTCACAATCTACTCGACAGCAATGAGTTATAACAATAAAGGGAGCCCTGGTGGCACAATGGTTAAGAGCTCGGCTGCTAATCAAAAGGCTAGCAGTTCAAATCCACCAGCCACTCACTGGAAACCCTATGGTGCAGTTCTACTCGGTCTTATAGGGTCACTATGAGTCAGAAGGAAACCCTGGTGGCATAGTGGTTAAGTGTCATGCTGCTAACCAAAATGTCAGCAGTTCAAATCCACCAGGCACCAGATGCTTCTTGGAAACTCTATGGGGCAGTTCTACACCGTCCTATAGGATCGCTATGAGTTGGAATTGACTTGATGGAACTTTTTTTTTTTTTTAAATGAGTTGGAATTGACTTAATAGCAATTGGTTATGGGTTATAACAATAAAGGACCTCTGGTTGTCTAGTGGTTAAGCCCTTGGCCGCTAACATGAAGGTCTAAAGGTCAACAGTTGTAACCCACCAGCTGCTCTGTGAGAGAAAGGTATGGCAGGGCAGTCTGCTTCTGTAAAGATTTACAGCCTTGAAAATCCTATTGGGTAGTTCTATTCTGTCTTATAAAGTTGTTATGAGTTGGAATCGACTGGACAGTAGTCGTTTATAACAATAAAGAAATATGAGACATTTCCTAACATGGAAGATATATGATAAAATACATAAAATAATGTAATATAAATTCTGTAATTCATATATGCACTAGTTGAAGTGGGATTATTCTGGATAGCATGCTCAATAAAGTAAGCCATAGACTATCATTGTAGTAGATTAAGATAGTTTCAAATTTTTTGTTACTGTAAGAGCTTGGCTGCTAACCAAAAGGTCAGCAGTTTGAATCCACCATGGAGCAGTTCTACTCTATCCTACAGGGTCACTATGAGTCGGAATCGACTCGATGGCAATGGGTTTGGTTTTTTGGTTTACTCCTGGTTATGCAGTAGCTTCTAATTACCCTCATCTTGAATCTGGCATGGCAGTAGTGACTTATATGATTAATAGACAAAAGGAAAAATGACCTTCTGGAAATTCAGAGGCTAGGTCTTTGGAAGAGGAGACCTGGTGGCACAATGATTAAGCCCTAGGCTGCTAACCAAAAGGTTGGCAGTTAAAACCTATCAGCGGCACCGCAGGAGAAAAGACCTGGTGATCTGCTTCCATAAAGATTACAGCTTAGGAAACTCTATGGAGCAATTCTACTCTGTCCTATAGGGCCGCTGTGAGTCAGAATCGACTCGACAGCGCACAGCAATAGCAAGAACAAACATTAGTAGCTGATCTCCAAACCTATTGACAAAATCCAATAGGCACTCTCTCAAAGCTTATCATTTGCCAGGAATTTTGTGTCCTCAAATAAGATCAAGCAATAAGAAGTGTCTTCATCATGTATATTTGTGGTGCAAAAATTTTATGTAAATTCTTTATTAGAATAGAAGAGTACATACAGTTAATGTAGTTAATTATAATTAACATATAGTTCCCACAAGAGGTGAAGCACAATTTTTTCTTTTTTTTTTTTTTTACTAAGGAGCAATTTAGATTTAAAAGCAATAGAATCCTAAACAAGGGAAGGATCACTCAATAAGCAAGGTATGTATGGGCTTAACTGTGCTTATTTCCTAATCTGTAATGCACAATTTCACCTGGTTTTCACCACATGCTGCATACCTTGCTTACTGTAAGCCGGTGTATACCTTGCTTGCTGGTTAATCCACCCCTAAGTACACTTGAGTGCTTAGCCAACTATAATCATTTTCAAGTACAAGCAATCCTCTATTCTATGCAGAATATGTTCCTGAGGGAGCATGTGAGAAGTGTGAGGAAGAGGGTCAACCAATCATCTTCTGTGAAACAAAAGGATATTGTTGCAAGAATAGTAACTTTTGGACACATTTTTCAATAATATATTTGTCCTATTTCATATATGTCCTTTATTTTGTTGTTTTCCTTTTCATTCTCCCCAAGCAGTGCATGAAAGTGCCTGTGTGACCACACCCAGGAAAACACTCATTTAAGGACGTAATGCCTGAAGCAGCAGGGACGATGCTGAGGCACTGATCGTCACATGTTCTGCTTAAAATAGACAGAAGGTGGACACGTTTTGGCAGAGAAGAAGCCTGGCCACTTCCAAATACCTGAAGCCAAGGCAGCCCGAGGCCTTCTAAAGCCAAAGTTAAATGCTACTTTCAGTGTTCATCTCAACAAGGCTAAATACTCACCTAATAATTATGCTGAAATTGTATGAAAATGTTGTTTTTTTTAAGTCAAAGCAATTTCATGCGGTTCAACCAAATTTTTGTCCACGTTTATCTTTAGTCAATATTATAAGTTCATCTCTTCTTAATACTTAATAATGTGATTCTAATTAATACTTAGTACTAGTACTTATCAGAGGTTTCTTTTTTTTTCCCACTCATTTCTATGTAAAATAATGACAAATTATTTAAATAGTTACATTAGTAAGGAGGCTTTCCAGACAAAGATAGTTTTACCACTACGGCTGAACAATTAGCTAAAAAGGCATCATGCAAGTGAATGTTGAAAGCATTCCTTCGTTAGCTGATATACGAAAGTGTGATCCTAGCATACACAAAGTCATTTAGGTGTATTAATCAGTAATGCATAGATACTATAACATGATCCATATATAATTTGATTATTTTTGAGGTAGCACGTTATTTCACACTCTCACTGATGTCTCCAGACTCTGTGACTCACCCTGGCTTGGGCCAGGCACAGCTGGTCCTATAAGTAGCAAGTAGCTTTGGCTTTAGAAGCTCTCAGGCTCCTTTGGCTCCAGGTATTTGGAAGTGGCCAGGCTTCTTGTCTGCCAAAATGTCTCAGCCTTCTATTTTCAGTGGAATGTGTGAAGATTAGTACTTCAGCCTGGTCCCTCCTGCTTCAGGCATCAACCCCTTAACTGAGTGTTTTCTGGGTGTGGTCACACAGGCACTTCCATGCACTGCTTGGGAGGACAGGAGCCAAAATAGCATATGTCGAAAGCAATTTGGTAATCTTTATTAACAACCTTAATCATTTTCTTGCACTTTGACACAAAGTAAATTCACTTGTAGGGATGAATATATATATGTATATGTATATGCAAAAAGCCTGCTTCATAACAATGCTGTCTACTCTATTCATGTTAAGGAAAAAGTGGAAACTTAACCTAAATCTCTCAAAATAAAGAAAAGGTAAAAAGTAATCAAGATTATCCAAATGATGGTATCTTAAAAACAGGATAAGGATAAACATAGTAAAGGATAACTCAACTGCTTGAAACATACATAGGAAAATATACTGAAAGAAAAATACTTCAAACTATTTTAAAAGAGATGTCCAACTCATGGCAGTATGTTTGATACACATATTTTTAAATTTCTTCATAATTGACTGTTTTTTCCAAAGATAAAAAACAGTGACAGTATAACCAGGAGTTAGCCATATTTTGTTATTTTTTTTCTCCCAATTCCTGCCATCAGAAGTAGGGACACCTTGTTCTTCACTGGTCTGTCTCTCCCACAGAAGGTTCACCTGAAGGCAGACACGTGAACGCCATTAGATTATTTGCACAGCCACCAAAAGTTCATCATTGTAATTGCATAGCTTGCATGTTACTATGATGCTAAACAGGTTTCAGTGGAGCTTCCAGACTAACATGGACTAGG
>NW_004444175.1:3116675-3119258 GCF_000243295.1 Trichechus manatus latirostris
TTATTAATAATAGCATGTGTGTTTTAGCTTGTTCAGTGTGAAAAAATTATAGTGGCACTTGAATTTGGACCACTCTTGTAGCGATTTTTGCACCATCTTGCACTGTAACAGATCAGAGCAAGGTTGCCATTTATCCTCTAGTGTCCAATACTTGGTGGTGCAATGGTTAAGTGCTCCTATGCTAACAGAAAGGTTGGCGTCTCCAGGGGAGAAAGTCCTGGCAATCTGCTCCTGTAAAGATTACAGCCTGGGAAACCCCATGGAGCAGTTTTACTTGTCACATGGGGTTGCTAGGAGTCAAAATTGACTCAATGACACCTAACAACAGTATCATCACGATATTTGCATAAATCACCTTGATTTTTGTTCTCTTTTCACATTTCCAAGGGGAGATAATCACAAAAATAGCTTCAAGAAATCCCTCAGGCAAGCATGCACTAACTTTATAAACAAGCAAAAAATACAAATAAAAAAAAATACATAAATATCCACTCAACCAGGAACTATTTAACAGGTTTTTAGAAAGTTCCAAGGACACTTTCTGAAATGTACAGGAATGTCCTGTCTTCTACACCTCAGATTCTGTGCCCTGATCTTTTTATCAGGTTGATTTCATTAATGGTAAAATATCTCTGCATATGTCACCTGTTCAGCTGGGACTCTTCCCAAGACTGAAGGCTCCTGGGAGCTCCTACTTCCAGCATCCAAAAGGACATTACACATGCATGGTTTCTTCCTTACCTAAGGCATATCTTTTTCTTCTTCTTCTTAATATCACGTGAATTATTCATTTTCAGAGAAACTGAATGTCATTTCTTTTAATAAGCATTTAAAACTTTATTACCAAATGTAACAGATTGTTTTTCCTCTCTGCTAAGTTTCATTAATGTAATCAATTAAAAATGCTTTTAAAACACACAAAGGTGCAAGCAGCCCTTGTGCCGACGTGTGTTGTATGTTAACTTCTCTTTGTTCTGTGGCCGTGGTGTGCACTCCTTATCCCAGCCATCTTGCACAGGCATGCTCTTCTTCACAATGAAAATTGGATGGAAGGGTGTGGATGAGTCAGTGTAAATCCATGATCGTTATTGGAAAAACAACTAAAGACACATGGCCAACTGATGCTGGGTCAATAAAATTGTCTCCATATGTGCAAGGCATCCACTTTTAAACTGATTTTCTCTTTAGTAAAAATACAAGTTTTATATTCATTTTTAGGGTGTGCATTGATTAAATTACAAAGGAAACTTTAGTGTAACACTTTTAAACACAAATATCTAATGGTTAGACATTGAAAAGGCGAAGTTTTATAACTACATTAAAGGTATAGAAGGGCAATATTATGACTCAGAAAGTTGGGAGATTGCATTGTCATATGTAAAGTAAATTAAAAATGACATCTTTGACTTCAACAGTTAAGAAGAAAGGTTTTAACCCTTACAAAAATTCAGCCTAAAATACATAAAAAATAGTCATTGTAATTCTCAAGTTCTGGTAAATCCATGTAACTAAAAATCCCTTTAAAGGACATCATTATAGAAATGAATGACTAATGATCTTTTGGATTGCATAAAACTTTAGCAGTTTGAATCATGTTTGATCTCATGAAACTTAACAATATTTTGAAACTTCAAAGATTAGCTTTACAGGGAAAAAAAAACCAAACATGAAATAAAACAAAAAATGAAATATATAAAGAATTTCAAGGCAGTAGACAGTCACGGGTTCATTCTTGGGAAGGATAAACTGTATAACCTAACAGATGTTGTATTTCAAAATAAGACAATATTGATTTTGCTTGAGTGGAAGTCTGCAGTCACAAGTGCTGATTAATATCTTGAATGCCTTAACTACCAAAAATATAAATAAAAAGAGCCAGAAGTAACTAACTTAAGCCCACTGCCTAATTTTCTTCTAAATCATATAATTGTGGCTATGTGCTTAATTGCATATTTATAATCAAGCTGAATTTGGCTAAAAATTCCTGAGGTCAATTTCTGTCCTTTTGAAACCAAGTTAAAGTATCCATGCTCTTAGATACAATCTAAATTATGCATTATTAATTAATTTTTAGTTTTATTATCTAGTCTTAATTATAACATGGGCAGTGTCTACAGTAGCAGCTTGTAAAACTGGTACATTAACAATACTGTTTTATGATGGTATACTGATGAAGAACTGACAAATTTTATGATGTGATAAAGTAGTTACTTTAATAAAAACGGGTTAAAATAGAGAAGGAAATAGACATGGTGAAAATAGATTTGTGTTTTATTTAGTCAATAAAATGTTATCAAAAAATGTAATTTATTTCTATGTAAACTTACCATTATTAACATTTATCTCATTTATATATTAATTTACGTTTTTTCTTTCTCCCTACTTTTCTTGTTCATACAAACACACATTTAGTGTAAGCTCCATTAAAGCATGAAAATGTTTTGTCTTCTACAAGAAGAACTGATACATTTGAATTATGATGTTGGCAAAGAATATTGAATATATCATGGACTGCCAGAAGAAGGAACAAGTCTGTTTTGGAAAAAGTACACCCAGAGTGCTCCTTGGAAGTGAGGATGGGGA
>NW_004444175.1:3119567-3120500 GCF_000243295.1 Trichechus manatus latirostris
GAAGGACTCTCAGTGGCACAAATTGTTTGCTGTAACTATTAACTAAATGGTTGGCAGGTGTAATCCACCTAGTGGCACCAGGGAAGCAAGGCCTGAAAGTCTGCCTCCATAAGATTACAGCCAAGAAAACCCTATGGAGCACAGTTCTACTCTGAAACATATGGAGTTGCCGTGAGTTGGAATCAACTCTATGACAATTTTTTTTTGTTTTGGTTTATCATTCTAAACCATAAATCTTATCTGGTCGATTTTCTTGGAAAATATTTATCTTTGGATGAAGTCCAAAATCTTTAACATGGTGTACCAAGGCTTTAAATAATCATCTAGATCCTGCTTCCTTTTTTTTTCTTTCTAAACAAGAGTTTTTCATCATAAATAAAAGTTTAATTTTATAAATATACTTCCCTTCATCTACCTTAGTAAAGATATTTTTCATCTCTAAAATTTGGGGGCATTTGAATTTTCTAATATGGAAATATGTTTTAATTTCTGCAATAGGCCCCATTCCTTTTCAGGTGTTCAATGTGTTGGGGATTTTATTGTTCAATGTTCCATTTATGATTTATGATTATATAAAAGTGAGCTTGGCTCCTTATCTTAAATGCAGGGATTCTTTTTACAGATGTGTGGATTTGTAAAATCTCATCGAATTGTGTTCTCTGTATATTTACATTTCACTGTATTTCACTGATACATCAATAAACCACCATCCAACATACTATAGATTTTATTTATGTTTCTTTCTTTCTTTAATTTTTTTTTTTCTTCATGAAACGCCCACTGGAGAAGGCAGGGTTAAATAGTCTGTTCTGCTCACTGATGAGTCAAGTCATTCATAGAACAAGGCCTGACATTATCGGGAGCTTCGTTTGTTCCTTTGCTTTTAAACTGAGAGTTCCATAAGGGCTGCAGTGGTGTCTGTCCTTTAGCTCA
>NW_004444175.1:3122333-3124092 GCF_000243295.1 Trichechus manatus latirostris
TATTCTGTTTTATGATCCAGATAAATATGATCCTGTAAGATAAAACATACAACTTAAAATATAATACCGGTTTTGTTTTTTCATCTGCAGTCCTGAGAAACGCATTCCATTTCCATTCACAATTTAATTACTTAAAGTTGTCTTAAGAATTTTATCTGCATGGAGTTTTCAGTAATGACAAAATTACTGGAAATTTCTCCAAAGATATCATGATTAAATTATCAGGGAAAATTTTTATGTGCTTGGAATTTCAAAATGTGACAAGCAGCCAAAATCGTCTTTGTCTGCCATCAAATCCATGTTTACAAAGTGCAGCTAGATACCTTATTGACTTTTCTGTTCTTTACATTCCTCACTTCCAACAGAAAAATTGAGATTCTACACATGGGGCCATATTAACTAAGCAGATCTAGGGTTAAAAGGGAGGATATTCAATTGAGGAACAACATTGGTTTTAATATTTTTCTCAGAATTATGTTGCTATTTGTCTACTATCTTATCAAAATATTTGATGTTATTATATGTGTAAATGAAACCTGTTTTCATACAGAGGGTTCAGTTTTTCATTCAATAAGGTATAATGATCTACTTTGTGTCTCATATTTAAACGAAATCGTGACATTTTATCAAAACTACATATAGTAACAGAAAAATTTTGATTAACAATTAGGTGACTAGAGCTCTGAATATGCTTGCCTTTGACTTTAGTACTAAAATGTCATGTAACTTCTGATAAATAATTTAGGTTTATTCAACTTTAACAGAAAAATGATCGTTTAGATATATACTCTTTGCCTTTTTTTTTCCTTTGAATTATTTCTGTCATTTAATGAGGAAGTTCATAGACTCAGGCTCAATTATCACCTTACCTGGGAATCTCTCAAATTGGGTGTTGTGTGTTTCTGTGCACCTAGGATATTTTAAGGGGATATTAGCAGCTTGAAAATGTATGCAAAGCTACCAACAGGTTGAGTAGTTTAGAAATCACATTATATGTAGTAATTAAAAGAACTGGGAAAGTTCAGTGTTAAAAAAAAAAATTGCTTGTGAGGGCAAGTCGTTCAAATATCTGGAGGATTGCCATTTAAAGTAAATATTAGAATTTGCAGGTCCAGAAGGGTAAAAGGAACTAACAATAAAGGGAATGTACAGGGAAATAGATTTCAGTTTAAAATTTGGTGGAGGTAAATTTAGAATGATCCAAAAATGGAATGAAATACTTGGTCATATTTTTATTTACTTTCCTTTGTAGTCGAGAACATAACCTATATGATTTCTAGTCTTTTAAATTTATTAAGCTGTATTTTATGCCACTGAATGTGGTCTATCCTGGGGAATGTTCCATGTAAGCTTGAGAAGAATATCTATTTCGCTGTTGTTAGATGGTCTATTTTATAAATGGCAATTAGGTCAAGTTGACTGATGTTGTTAGGTGCCACTGAATTGGTTTGGTACCAACTAATAGCAACCCTATGTAAAACAGAACTAAACAATTCCCACTCCTGTGCCATCCTCATGATCGTCGTTACGCTTGAGCCCATTGTTGCAGCCACTGTGTCAAACCATCCCATTGAGGGTCTTCCTCTTCTTCGCTGACCCCTCTACTTTACCAAGCATGATGTCCTTCTCCAGGGACTGATACCTCCTGATAACATGTCCGAAGTATGTGAGATGTAGTTTCACCATCCTTGTTTCTAAGGAGCATTCTGGTTGTACTTCTTCCAAGACAGATTGGTTCATTCTTTTGACATTCCATGGT
>NW_004444175.1:3146025-3147281 GCF_000243295.1 Trichechus manatus latirostris
TAAATTCAGGAAAGTGCACAAATCCAAGATTCCAGACTGATGAATTTTCAGACAGAACAGCTGTGAAGCCAGAACTCTGATCTAGAGGCAGAGTATTGCCAGCACCTCAGAAGTCTTGCTAGTGTACCCTTCTAATCGCTACTCATCCAAAGTTTACCCACTACTCTGACTTCGAACGTGATAGATTAGTTTTGCCAAAAGCTGCCATTAATTTAACCACATTCAGTTATTATAAGGAGGGTTTTGCTTTAGTAATAATGCAAATTTTTCATCACTTTAAACCAATTTATTTCTGTAAGCAGCCAGCATAAAAGCAAGACGTAAACAATAAAAGTTGGAAGCAATACTAAACATGCTGAATATATGTATCATATAACTGAAAATACTGATGCTACTCTTCACAAGCCTGGCTTCTGGTAATAGAACCTCAGACCTGGGAATCTGGCCTCTTTGCCCTCTTGGAAGCTTTGTCCTCGACCTCCTTTGACCTCCTTTGGTCATTGGGAGTTTGCAATAAGGAACTCAAATGCTTAGCGCCAGACAGAGAAGATAGTCTTAGGGGGAATTGCTGAATATGAATTGTAACAGCAACTGCTGAAATCTTTTTTGTCTGGCTTTAGCCTTTGTAAATACAATATTCACCTTCATTTTCTCCCAAGGAACGTGAATAGCTCTGTATAGGAATTGGTAAATGAGCCATAGAGAATGGGGATGGAATCAAATTGAGTGAAATAATTTCAGCTGCTGGGAACTCTTAATAGGCATGTCAACAAGAAGGGGTTTGTTGCGTGTGAACGCTCTCACAGAGGTGCGTGAACCCTTACCTCTTCTCGTTGGCTACATTTGGAGCGGTCCGGGTTTAATTTGAAACAGTTTTCCGATGGTTCACTTCAATTTGAAACTGAGCTCGGCCCATTATTTTACTATTTTTAGCTTAGAACAAAAGAAAACATTTTGAAATAACAGTCCTTTCAAGTTAGTGGGTTACTCAGGACACTTTATATCATTTCTCAAAGTATCTCTACTATATTTCGATATGTAGTCAAAGGGATAGAGGGATTGACGGTGATGCATTTTATTTGTGTCAGAGATTACAAAAAAGTGTAGAAGAATTAGGTCTAAAAACTTGTGTAATGCATGTAGTTTTTGGGTTAATAGGTCTAGTTCTTCCCTTTGTCTTCTTGATCCTATGGGATGCCATTGCAAGTGTATCTTTTTTAAAATTTGTTGTTTAAAAACAATAAAAATAGTAAACT